>NC_057806.1:34416948-34716948 GCF_018294505.1 Triticum aestivum | reverse complement strand
GGCCACAAAGTGATATGATGTGTTACATGCTAGATCGGTGTGACCTAGGATCGGGGTCCTGACAGGGGGAAACATCCGGGAAAATATCCTCGGTGTTTCGCATTTTCGGGCAGAGGAGTCGGAGGGGGAAGTTGTGAGTTCGATAGGTTAGGGATGCGTGGCGGACGAACGGGTTGCGTATCCGGGTTCGTCTCGTCGTTCTGAGCAACTTTCATGTACAAAGTTTTTTCATTTGAGCTACGGTTTAATTTATATTAATTTTTAAAGTTTTAAATCATTTTCTAATTTATTAATTATTAATTAAATTAACATTATCCAGAATAGTGTTTACTGACGTCATCATGACGTCAGCAGTCAACAGGGCGTTGACTGGGTCAAACTAACGCGTGGGTCCCACATGTCATGGGTACAATAATCTAATTAACCTATTAATCAGTTTAATTAGTTAATTAGGTACCTAAGGTTTAATTAGTTTAACTAAACATGATTAATTAAGTTAATTAATTAATTAACATTTTTTATTTACTTATTATTTATTTATTTATTTATTTATTTAACAGTTCTTAGGGGGCGCAGGGCCCCCATGTCATTGGCCCTAGGGGCCAAACGGGCGCGGGCGACGGCGCTGGGCGCCAGCCCGATACGGCGTTGGGCTGTGGGTGTGCACCCGACTGGGCGCCGCGGGGCGGTTGGCGGGCGCGGGCGCCGGCGCGCCGGTGAGTGTATTCGACGGTGAGTCGGTGGATGAGCAGCGGCAGCGGCAACAGTGGAGCGGGGCGCGGTCGTGCGGTCGTGCCGCGACTGCGGAGGACGGAGCCGACACGGCCACGGCGCGATGGGGCAGAGGCTCACGGCGCAGCTGGGTGGCGCAGGCGAGGCAGCGGGATGCAGGGGAGGCGAGGCGCAGCGATGCGGGGGAAACGGGGTGGTGGCACGGCGAGCGAGCGGCGCAGGCATGGCGCGTCGGCGCAGGGTGACGGGCGTGGCCAGACGGAGCGGTGCACGGCCAGGGCGCGGCCCGACTGCGGTGAGCACGCACGAGGGGGTTGCGGGAGAGCGTGGCGACCTTGTTGACGAGCAGGGGAAAGGTGAGGACGAACGGGTCCTCACCGGCGTTGGTGAGCAGGGGGGCGTCAAGGTGCGTGGAGGCTGTTCGGGGAGGAGGAAGGGGACGACAGGGCGACGACGGAGACGAGGTCGTCGATGGAGAGGGCGGCAGCGTCATGGTCGAGGCGGCAAGGTGCTCCGGCGAGGTAGGCACCGAGAGAGTGGGCGAGGAGGCGACGCCGACAGAGACCTCGGGTGATGGTGGACGGCGATGGGCAGCCGCAGGGCGTCGGGGGCGATGGGATCGGGGCCGATCCCGATCCAGTTCGATGGGGGAGGAGAAGGGGATCGTGGGGGGCAAGTGGGGTGTCGGTTAGGGTTTTCCTGGGGGTGGGGGGGCATGTAGGCCAGGCGCGGGATGGGCCGGCTGGGCCTGAGGGGCCAGTGGGCTGGTGCTGGCTGGCTGCGCCTCTTGGCCCAGTTGGGCCGGTGGAGGCCAGCTGGGCCACTTGGCCCAGCAGGGGGTTCTTCCTTTCTTCTTTTTCTTTTGTTCTTTTCCTTTTATTTATTTTCTCTTCTGTTTTAATTCATTTTAAAATACTTAGGCACTTTATAAAAATGTGTTTACTACACCATAATTACATATGCAAATTATGGCACCGCCCGAACATTTTTGTTTTAACTTTTGAAAACTTTTACTATTTAACTTTATTTTAAATTTTAATTTGAACCGGTTTTGAACTAACCCGAGATTTGTTTACAGTAACTGAGGTGACGTGGTATCATTACGAGGGGGGTTACTGTAGCTCAATTACCCGGGCGTCACAGGCTACGCGTGAGTCCCTCGCACCTGCACAAAACAAATAACTCCTCGCAACCAACGCGATAAGGGGTTGTCAATCCCTTCACGGTCACTTACGAGAGTGAGATATAAGATATATGATAGGATAATATTTTTGGTATTTTTGTGATAAATATGCAAAGTAAAATAAAAGCAAAGTAAAAAGCAAAGGAAATAACTAAGTGATGGAAGATTAATATGATGAAGATAGACCCGGGGGCCATAGATTTCACTAGTGGCTTCTCTCAAGAGCATAAGTATTTTGCGGTGGGTGAACGAATTACTGTTGAGCAATTGACAGAATTGAGCATAGTTATGAGAATATCTAGGTATGATCATGTATATAGGCATCACGTCCGAGACAAGTAGACCGACTCCTGCCTGCATCTACTACTATTACTCCACTCATCGACCGCTATCCAGCATGCATCGAGAGTATTAAGTTCAAGAAAACAGAGTAACGCCTTAAGCAAGATGACATGATGTAGAGTGATAAATTCATGCAATATGATAAAACCCCATCTTGTTATCCTCGATGGCAACAATACAATACGTGCCTTGCTGCCCCTACTGTCACTGGGAAAGGACACCGCAAGATTGAACCCAAAGCTAAGCACTTCTCCCATTGCAAGAAAAACCAACCTAGTAGGCCAAACCAAACTGATAATTCGAAGAGACTTGCAAAGATAACCAATCATACATAAAAGAATTCAGAGAAGATTCAAATATTGTTCATAGATAATCTTGATCATAAACCCACAATTCATCGATCTCAACAAACACACCACAGAAAGAAGATTACATCGAATAGATCTCCACGAGAGAGGGGGATAACATTGTATTGAGATCCAAAAAGAGAGAGGAAGCCATCTAGCTACTAACTATGGACCCGAAGGTCTGAAGTAAACTACTCACACTTCATCGGAGAGGCTATGGTGATGATGTAGAAGCCCTCCGTGATGGATGCCCCCCCGACGGAGCTCCGGAATAGGCCCCAAGATGGGATCTCATGGGTACAGAAGGTTGCGGTGGTGGAATTAGATTTTTGGCTCCGTATCTGATCGTTTGGGGGTACGTAGGTATATATTGGAGGAAGGAGTACGTAGGTGGAGCAATAGGGGGCCCACGAGGGTGGAGGGTGCGCCTTGGAGGGCGGGCGCACCCCCCTACCTCGTGCCTTCCTATTTCGTTTCTTGACGTAGGGTCCAAGTCTCCTAGATCATGTTCGGTGAGAAAATCACGTTCCCGAAGGTTTCATTCCGTTTGGACTCCATTTGATATTCCTTTTCTTTGAAACTCTGAAGTAGGCAAAAAAACAGCAATTCTGGGCTGGGCCTCCGGTTAATAGGTTAGTCACAAAAAATAATATAAAAGTGAATAATAAAGCCCAATAATGTCCAAAACAGTAGATAATATAGCATGGAGCAATCAAAAACTATAGATACGTTGGAGACGTATCAAGCATCCCCAAGCTTAATTCCTGCTCGTCCTCGAGTAGGTAAATGATAAAAAAGATAATTTTTGATGCGGAGTGCTACTTGGCATAATTTCAATGTAATTCTTCTTAATTGTGGTATGAATATTCAGATCTGAAAGATTCAAGATAAAAGTTCATATTGACATAAAAATGATAATACTTCAAGCATACTAACTAAGCAATTATGTCTTCTCAAAATAACGTGGCCAAAGAAAGTTCATCCCTGCAAAATCATATAGTTTAGTCATGCTCCATTTTTGTCACACAAGAATGCTCTCTTCATGCACAACCCCGATGACAAGCCAAGCAATTGATTCATACTTTAGAAATCTCAAACCTATAAACTTTCACGCAATATATGAGCGCGAGCTGATAATCCACAAGTGTAGGGGATCACAACAACTTTTGAGGGTAGAGTATTCAACCCAAATTTATTGATTCGACACAAGGGGATCCAAAGAATATTCTCAAGTATTAGCAACTGAGTTGTCAATTCAGCCACACCTGGATAACTTAATATCTGCAGCAAGATATTTAGTAGCAAAGTAATATGATAGTAGTGGTAATGGTAACAAAAGAGTAAAGGAAGCAAAAGTAATATTTTTGGTGTTTTGTAGTGATTGTACCAATAGCAACGGGAAAGTAAATAAGCGTAAACCAGTATATGGAAAACTCGTAGGCATTGGATCGGTGATGGATAATTATGCCGGATGCGGTTCATCATGTAACAGTCATAACATACGGTGACATAGAACTAGCTCCAATTCATCAATGTAATGTAGGCATGTATTCCGAATATAGTCATACGTGCTTATGGAAAAGAACTTGCATGACATCTTTTGTCCTACCCTCCCGTGGCAGCGGGGTCCTAATGGAAACTAAGGGATATTAAGGCCTCCTTTTAATAGAGAACCGGAACAAAGCATTAGCACTTAGTGAATACATGAACTCCTCAAACTATGGTCATCACCGGGAGTGGTCCCGATTATTGTCACTTCAGGGTTGCCGGATCATAACACATAGTAGGTGACTATAGACTTGCAAGATAGGATCAAGAACTCACATATATTCATGAAAACATAATAGGTTCAGATCTGAAATCATGGCACTCGGGCCCTAGTGACAAGCATTAAGCATAGCAAAGTCATAGCAACATCAATCTTAGAACATAGTGGATAGTAGGGATCAAACCCTAACAAAACTAACTCGATTACATGATAGATCTCATCCAACCCATCACCGTCCAGCAAGCCTACGATGGAATTACTCACGCACGGTAGTGAGCATCATGAAATTGGTGATGGAGGATGGTTGATGATGACGACGGCGACGAATCCCCCTCTTCGGACCCCCGAACGGACTCCAGATCAGCCCTCCCGAGAGGTTTTAGGGCTTGGCGGCGGCTTCGTATCGTAAAAAGCGATGATTTCTTCTCCTTTATTTTTCTCTCCCCGAAAGCAAATATATAGAGTTAGAGTTGGCGTCGGAGGAGCTCCAGGGGGCCCACGAGGTAGGGGGGCGCGCCCTAGGGGGCGCCCCCCACCCTCGTGGATAGGGTGTGGGCCCCCTGGTCTTCATCTTTGGCAAGGATTATTATTATTATTTTTAACTAGATGTTTCGTGGAGTTTCAGGTCATTCCGAGAACTTTTGTTTTCTGCACATAAAACAACATCATGGCAATTGTACTGAAAACAACATCAGTCCGGGTTAGTTCCATTCAGATCATACAAGTTAGAGTCCAAAACAAGGGCAAAAGTGTTTGGAAAAGTAGATACGATGGAGACGTATCAACTCCCCCAAGCTTAAACCCTTGCTTGTCCTCAAGCAATTCAGTTGACAAACTGAAAGAGAAAAAGGAAAACTTTTACAAACTCTGTTTGCTCTTGTTGTTGTAAATATGTAAAGCCAACATTCAAGTTTTCAGCAAAGATCATGACTAACCACATTTGCAATAATTCTCAGGTCTCACGTTTACTCATATCAATAGCATAATCAACTAACGAGCGATAATAATAAATCTCGGATGACAACACTTTCTCAAAACAATCATAATATGATATAACAAGATGGTATCTCACTAGCCCTTTCTGAGACCGCAAAACATAAATGCAGAGCACCTTTAAAGATCAAAGACTGACTAGACATTGTAATTCATGGTAAAAGAGATCCAGTCATAGTCATACCCAATATAAATTAAAAGTAATGGATGCAAATGACAGCTGCGCTCTCCGGCTAGTGCTTTTGATAAGAGGGTGATGGCTTAACGTAAAAGTAAATAGATAGGCCCTTCGCAGAGGGAAGCAGGGATTTGTAGAGGTGCCAGAGCTCGGTTTTGAAATAGAGATAAATAATATTTTGAGCGGTATACTTTCATTGTCAACATAACAACTAAGAGATGGCGATATCTTCCATGCTACACACATTATAGGCGGTTCCCAAACAGAATGGTAAAGTTTATACTTCCCCTCCACCAACAAGCATCAATCCATGGCTTGCTCGAAACAACGAGTGCCTCCAACTAACATCAGGTCCCAGGGGGAGTTTTGTTTGCAATTAATTTTGATTTAGTTTGCATAAAGCATGGGACTGGGCATCCCGGTGACCAGCCATTTTCTCGTGAGTGAGGAGCGGAGTCCACCCCTCTTGAGAATAACCCGCCTAACATGGAAGATAAGGGCAGCCCTAGTTGATATATGAGCTATTCGAGCATACAAAATAGAATGTTTATTTGAAGGTTTAGAGTTTGGCACATACAAATTTACTTGGAACGGCATGTAGATACCGCATATAGAAAGGTATAGTGGACTCATATGGAATAACTTTGGGGTTTAAGGGATTGGATGCACAAGCAGTATTCCCGCTTAGTACAAGTGAAGGCTAGCAAAAGACTGGGAAGCGACCAACTAGAGAGCGACAACAGTCATGTACATGCATTAAAATTAATAAACATTGGATGCAAGCATGAGTAGGATATAATCCACCATGAACATAAATATCATGAAGGCTATATTGATTTGTTTCAACTACATGTGTGAACATGTGCCAAGTCAAGTCACTTACATCATTCAAAGGAGGATACCACCCCATCATACCACATCACAACCATTTTAATAGCATGTTGGCACGCAAGGTAAACCATTATAACTCATAGCTAATCAAGCATGGCACAAGCATCTATGATCTCTAATTATCATTGCAAACATGTTTATTCATAATAAGCTGAATCAAGAACAATGAACTCATCATATTTACAAAAACAAGAGAGGTCGAGTTCATACCAGCTTTTCTCATCTCAGTCAGTCCATCATATATCGTCATAATTTCCTTTCACTTGCACGACCGAACGATGTGAATAATGATAAGAGTGCACATGCATTGGACTAAGCTGGAATCTGCGAGCATTCAATAAACAGGAGAAGACAAGGCAATATGGGCTCTTGGTTAAATCAACAATAATGCATATAAGAGCCACTTCAACAATTTAATCATGGTCTTCTCCTACCGACCCCCAAAGAAAAGAAATGAAATAAAACTATTTACACGGGAAAGCTCCCAACAAGCAAAAGAAGAACGGGAAATATTTTTGGGTTTTCTTTTTAATTATTACTACTACAGCAAGAAAAGTAAACTACTGCTAATTTTGTTTGGTTTTTTCTTAAGGTTTATTAAACACACAAGAAGAAAGCAGGAAAAAGAACATAAACTAGCATGGATATTATAGTGAAAGAGTATGAGCACCGACATCTAGCAATGAGTGTGTGTAAACATAAATGTAATGTCGGCGAGAAATACGTACTCCCCCAAGCTTAGGTTCTTGGCCTAAGTTGGTTCATTGCCAAGGACGGCCTGGCGGATACCCGTAGGTGTAGCTGGGGTCATACTGAGACGAAGAATAGCTGGAGTCGTACTGTGATGAAGAAGACTCTAACTGCCATTCGCTGGCAGCCATCTCCGGATCCTAAGAATAAACAGACTGTCGTGGAGGCTCATATTGTGGCTCCGGTTCCGGGGCTGGTGCAGGATTCCGGTAAGCTTGGACGGCTGCCCACGTAACGAGATATGGTCCTTCAAAATTAAACAAGGAAGGAGCAGGCAAGGTAATAGTCTCGGGATGATGTTTATGAAAGTACAATTTATATTTGAGCTCCCCTTCACGACTCTTAACAATAAAATCATGCGCTAGCATACTCTTATAATCTAGATAAGAACTAGGCAGCAATTTTTCTTCTTTCTCATAATGCCTAATAGGTATGTTAAAATATGCAGCTAGGCGTGAAGCATGAATGCCTCCAAAGATGGGGCCCTTAGTACGGTTCAGACTTAACCGTCTAGCAACAATTCCACCCATACTAACAGTGTTATCGCGGTATAAACCATGGAACAAAATGATAATATCAGGAACACTGAGGTTTCCACAGTTTCCATGACCAATCAAGCAACGACTAGAAAATATGGCAAAGTAGCGTAAAACAGAAAAATGTATGCTAGTGATTCTTGCATCAGAAACCTTCTTGGTTTCTCCCACAGTGATAGTGTTAATAAATGCTTCCACTTCATTACGATGTGGTTCATCTAAGGTACCCTCAGAGGGTATTTTGCAAACCTTGCAAAATTCAGCTAGTGGCATCTTCTTAACAACGTCATATAAATGAAACTCTACTGAAGGAGGTGATTCCTTAGGGAAAAAGTAGAAGTTTTGCACAAAAGTATTTGTGAGTAAGAGATACTAATGACGTTGGTCGCGGAGGAAGTCGGTGAGGCCGTCATTCTCAATCAATGAATAGAAATCCTCATAAATACCGACTCGTCTCAAGAAGTCATCGGAAGGCCATTCACACGGCCGGACCTCCGCGGTACGAGGAAAATTATATTTGGGCCTCTGTGCTTCTTCATTTTGTTTTTCCTTCGAGCTTCGGCTCGATGAGCCCCTCAAAAGTCTCTTCATTATTTTCTAAAATAATCTAATTTTTTTAGTAACTTCAAACAAAAGTGAACCAACTATAACAAAATTGATAGCAACTACTCATACAAGTGCCTAGAGCCTATATCAAGCATTAGAACTACATGGAACCATATAAATTTGACATGCAAGCTCAAGAACATGGTCACCTATGCAACACAAATTTGTAATGAATAAAGCACTAGAACAAAAACTAATTGGACCAATGGAGGAGTCACATACCAATGAACAATCTCCCCAAGCAGTTTTGCGAGAGGTGCTTTGAGCAAGGAGATCGAAAATCACATCAAAGTGAGCTAGAACTCGTGCTTGAGCTGGATATTGGTGTTTGTGGGAGGAAGAAGAACTGTATGGGTGCAGGAATAAGTGGAGGAGGGCCACCATGGGCCCACGAGGCAGGGGGGCGCGCCCAGGGGGGTAGGGCGCACCCTCCACCCTCGTGGCCAGGTGGTAGCTCCCCCCGCGGTGATTTCAGTATCATAAATCCTCAAATATTCCCAAAAAATCATATTAAATTGGCATGGCATTTGGAGGACTTTTATTTTCGGGGTATTTTTATATTGCACGGATAAATCAGGAGACAGACAGAAAAATTCTCCTTTTACTTTATTTCAACTAAATAACAGAAAGTATAAAGAGGGTACAGAAGTTTGTGCTTCTAGTTTCATCCGTCTCATGCTCATCAAAAGGAATCCACTAACAAGGTTGATCAAGTCTTGTTAACAAACTCATTTCGATTGACATGGAACCGGAGAAATTTCGAATAACACTATGTTACCTCAACGGGGATATGCACATCCCCTATAATAAGAATATCATATTTCTTCTTGACAGTAGGAAGAGGAAATTCAAAACCTCCAAATATAATCGATGGAATTATTCCAATAGAATTGATACTATGAACTTGAGGTTGTTTCCTCGCAAAGTGTACCGTATGCTCATTACCATTAACATGAAAAGTGATATTGCCTTTGTTGCAATCAATAACAGCCCCTGCAGTATTCAGAAAAGGTCTTCCAAGAATAATAGACATACTATCGTCCTCGGGAATATCAAGAATAACAAAGTCCGTTAAAATAGTAACGTTTGCAACCACAACAGGCACACCCTCACAAATACCGACAGGTATAGCGGTTGATTTATCAGCCATTTGCAAAGATATTTCAATAGGAGTCAACTTATTCAAATCAAGTCTACGATATAAAGAGAGAGGCATAACACTAACATCGGCTCCAAGGTCACATAAAGCAGTTTTAACATAATTTCTTTTAATGGAGCATGGTATAGTAGGTACTCCTGGATCTCCAAGTTTCTTTGGTATTCCACCCTTAAAAGTGTAATTAGCAAGCATGGTGGAAATTTCAGCTTCCGGTATCTTTCTTTTATTTGTAACAATATCCTTCATATACTTAGCATAAGGGTTCGTTTTGAGCATATCAGTTAATCGCATACGCAAAAAGATAGGTCTAATCATTTCAGAAAAGCGCTCAAAATCCTCATCATCCTTTTTCTTGGATGGTTTGGGAGGAAAAGGCATGGGTTTCTGAACCCATGGTTCTCTTTCTTTACCATGTTTCCTAGCAACAAAGTCTCTCTTATCATAACGTTGATTCTTTGATTGTGGGTTATCAAGATCAACAGCAGGTTCAACTTCTACATCATTATCATTACTAGGTTGAGCATCATCATGAACATCATCATTAACATTTTCATTAGGTTCATGTTCATTACCAGATTGTGTTTCAGCATCAGACATAGAGATATCATTTGGATTCTCAGGTGGTTCAGCGATAGGTTCACTAGAAGTTTGCAAAGTCCTATCATTTTTCTTTTTCTTCCTTTTAGAAGAACTAGGTGCATCAATGTTATTTCTCTGAGAATCTTGCTCAATTCTCTTAGAGTGGCCTTCAGGATACAAAGGTTCCTGAGTCATTCTACCAGTTCTAGTAGCCACTCTAACAGCATAATCATTTTTCTTACTATTCATTTCATTGAGCAAATCATTTTGAGCTTTAAGTACTTGTTCTACTTGAGTGGTAACCGTAGAAGCATGCTTGCTAACAAGTTTAAGTTCACCTCTAATAATAGCCATATAATCACCCAAGTGTTTAATCATATCGGCATTTTGTTTGAATTATCTACCAAAATAAGCATTGAAGTCTTCTTGCTTAAACATAAAGTTATCAAACTCATCCAAGCACCGACTAGCAATTTTAGTAGGAGGGATTTCAGCTTTATCATATCTATAGAGAGAATTTACCTTTACTACCTGTGTCGGGTTATCAAGATCAGGAGGTTCTTCAATAGGTAATGAATCAAGATCATATGCTTCTTCAACAGGCGGTAAATTAAGACCATGTATTTCTTCAATAGGAGGTAAATTCTTAACATCTTCAGCTTTAATACCTTTTTCTTTCATAGATTTCTTTGCCTCTTGCATATCTTCAGGACTGAGAAATAGAACACCTCTCTTCCTCGGAGTTGGTTTAAGAATAGGCTCAGTAATTGGAGCAGGAGCTGGCTCAGGAGGTGCCCAATTATTTTCATTTGTCAACATATTATTCAATAAAATTTTAGCTTCATCCGGTGTTATTTCCCTGAAAAGAGAACCAGCACAACTATCCAGGTAATCTCTGGAAGCATCAGTTAGTCCATTATAAAAGATATCAAGTATTTCATTTTTCTTAAGAGGATGGTAAGGCAAAGCATTAAGTAACTTGAGAAGTCTCCCCCAAGCTTGTGGGAGACTCTGTTCTTCAATTTGCACAAAGGTTCTGGATCTAACCCGGCGGCGCGGGTCTTGCTGGTAAATCGCCGAGCGGGCTATTGCCAAATATCGCTTCTCATCCAACATATCAAGTGCATCCTGACGAGCTTGTTCATTATCAGCTTCAATGTAAGCCGCCACTCGGGGCGAGTCATGACGGATGTCACTTGGTGATAACCCACAAGTGTAGGAGATCGCAACAGCTCTCGAGGGTAGAGTATTCAACCCAAATTTATTGATTCGACACAAGGGGGCCAAAGAATATTCTCAAGTATTAGCAACTGAGTTGTCAATTCAGCCACACCTGGATAACTTAATATCTGCAGCAAGGTATTTAGTAGCAAAGTAATATGATAGTAGTGGTAACGGTAACTAAAGAGTAACGGAAGCAAAAGTAATATTTTTGGTGTTTTGTAGTGATTGCAACAATTGGGAAAGTAAATAAGCATAAACCAGTATATGGAAAACTCGTAGGCATTGGATCGGTGATGGATAATTATGCCGGATGCGGTTCATCATGTAACAGTCATAACATAGGGTGACATAGAACTAGCTCCAATTCATCAATGTAATGTAGGCATGTATTCCGAATATAGTCATACATGCTTATGGAAAAGAACTTGCATGACATCTTTTGTCCTACCCTCCCGTGGCAGCGGGGTCCTAATGGAAACTAAGGGATATTAATGCCTCCTTTTAATAGAGAACCAGAAGAAAGCATTAGCACTTAGTGAATACATGAACTCCTCAAACTATGGTCATCACCGGGAGTGGTCCTGATTATTGCCACTTCGGGGTTGCCGGATCATAACACATAGTAGGTGACTATAGACTTGCTAGATAGGATCAAGAACTCACATATATTCATGAAAACATAATAGGTTCAGATCTGAAATCATGATACTCGGGCTCTAGTGACAAGTGAGGGAGTCCTGGATTAGGGGGTGTCCGGATAGCCGGACTATACCTTTGGCCGGACTCCTGGACTATGAAGATACAAGATTGAAGACTTCATCCCGTGTCCGGATGGGACTTTCCTTGGCGTGGAAGGCAAGCTTGGCGATACGGATATGTAAATCTCCTACCATTGTAACCGACTCTGTGTAACCCTAGCCTTCTCTGGTGTCTATATAAACCAGAGGTTTTTAGTCCGTAGGACGAACAACAATCATACCATAGGCTAGCTTCTAGGGTTTAGCCTCCTTGATCTCGTGGTAGATCTACACTTGTACTACCCATATCATCAATATTAATCAAGCAGGAGTAGGGTTTTACCTCCATCGAGAGGGCCCGAACCTGGGTAAAAACATCGTGTCCCTTGTCTCCTGTTACCATCCGCCTAGACGCACAGTTCGGGACCCCCTACTGAGATCCGCTAGTTTTGACACCGACATTGGTGCTTTCATTGAGAGTTCCTCTGTGTCGTCACTTTTAGGCCCGATGGTTCCTCCGATCATCAACAGCGATGCGGTCGAGGGTGAGACTTTTCTCCCCGGACAGATCTTCGTATTCGGCAGCTTTGCACTGCGGGCCAATTTGCTTGGTCATCTGGAGAAGATCGAAAGCTACGCCCCTGGCCATCAGGTCAGGTTTGGAAGTTTGAACTACACGGCCGACATCCACGAAGACTTGATCTTCGATGGATTCAAGCCACAGCCGAGCGCGCCGCACTGTCACGATGGGCATGATCTAGCTCTGCCGCTGAACGGTGCCCTTGAGGCCGCACCCATGTCCGCTCCGACCCTTAGCTCGGAGCCGACTACGCCAATCAAGGATGGGTGGTTGGACACCGCCTCGGGGGCTGCAATCTCTACGGTGATCGAGCCGAACACCAGCCCTGTCCTCGGCGAAGCCCGTGACTCCAAGAAGCCGGACTCCTCTCCGGACTCCGAGCCCTCCGCACCCCTGCCAATCGAATCCGATTGGGCACCGATTATGGAATTCACCGCCGCGGATATCTTTCAGCACTCGCCCTTCGGCGACATTCTGAATTCACTCATGACTCTCTCTTTGTCAGGAGAGTCCTGGCCGGACTATGACCGGCAGGATTGGGATGCGGACGACGAAGAAATTCGATGCCCACCCACCACCCACTCCGTAGCCACTGTCGATAATTTAAATGACGTGCTCGACTTCGACTCTGAAGACATCGACGGTATGGACGACGATGTAGGAGACGAACAGGAACCATCGCCTATAGGGCACTGGACATCCACCTCATCTCATGAGGTACACATGGTGGACACACCTAAAGGAAGCGACAACGAGGAACACAGGGACGCAATGAGGGATCGTTCACTCGAAAAGCAATCAAAGTGGCGACGTAAGCGCCGCTCCAAGCCCCGCCTCGGCAGAGACAGCAGCCATACAGACCCAGCCATAGAGCAGGACGAGCTGGTGGACGATGAACATGCCTTCCAGCAACCGTCCGAACAGGGCAACTTGGATAAACAAACCAAACAACCCGTCCCCGGCGAAAACAACAGTCAGACGACCTTACGCCGGATAAGCTCATGGAGCAGAAGAACCTCCACAAAAGGCTCGTCGCCACGGCGCGTAGCCTGAAAAAGCAGAAGCGGAAGCTCAAAACTGCGGAAGATGCACTCAGAATTAGATGGAGCAAAGTACTCAACATCGCAGATAAATACGGCGGCAGTTGCCGCACAAAAAGCTACCCAAAGCGAAAGCTACTGCCTGAATTTGACGAGGAGGCCTTAGAGCCCCCGCGATCAAAGAATAAGGAAGCCACCTGGTCGGATAGATGACCCCATGGCCAACATAGAGCGACAAGTGGCGCCGCACACAAGTCGGCACGTGATCCACCCAAGGATCCGCATCAAAAAGATGGCCCAGCCAGATCTATCTACGGGCCAAGAAAGCAAGCTCTAGTAAGCAATGTAATACAACAAATATCCGAACATCACAGCACACCCAAATACAGGGGTGCCGCACACCCCCTATGTTTCACCGATGAGGTGCTGGACCATGAATTTCCAACGGGATTCAAGCCCGTAAACATAGAGGCATACGACGGAACAACAGACCCTGGGGTCTGGATCGAGGATTATATCCTCCACATACACATGGACAGAGGAGACGACCTCCACGCCATAAAATACTTACCCCTCAAGCTCAAGGGGCCAGCCCGGCATTGGCTCAAAGGCCTTCCCGAAAACACCATTGGAAGTTGGGAAGAGCTCGAGGATGCTTTTCGGGCAAATTTTCAAGGGACCTATGTCCGCCCTCCGGATGCAGACGATCTAAGTCATATAACTCAACAGCCTGGAGAGTCAGCCCAAAAATTCTGGAACAGATTTCTTACTAAAAAGAACTAGATAGTCGACTGTCCGGACGCCAAAGCTTTAGCATCTTTCAAACACAGCGTTCGAGACGAATGGCTCGCCAGACACCTCGGCCAAGAAAAACCAAGAACAATGGCCGCATTAACAAGCCTCATGACTCGCTTTTGCGCGGGAGAGGACAGCTGGTTGGCAAGATGCAGCACCAGTGACCCAAGTGCATCCGAAGTCAGGGATGGAAATGGGAAACCACGACGCAACAAGGATCAACGCCGGAATAAGGGAAGCAGCCCGAAGAGTACGGCAGTCAATGCCGGATTCAAAAGCTCTCGGCAGAAAAAGCCGCCCCTTAAGGATAACAGGGACGAGCTATCCAACCTAAACAAAATCTTGGACAAGATATGTCAAATCCACAGTCCCCCCGGGAGGCCTGCAAACCATACCCACAGAGATTGTTGGGTCTTCAAGCAATCCGGCAAACTCAACGCCGAACACAAGGGGCTCGACACACCAAGTGAGGACGACGAACCCCACAAGCAGAGCACCGGGAAACAAAAGAATTTCCCACAAGAAGTCAAAACAGTAAACTTACTTCACGTGACTAAAGGGAAAAATAGAGTGGCGCCCATAGAGATACACGCCATACAGCCTATCCCAAAGGAGTCTCGCCACTGGTTGTTAAAACCGATCACCTTCGACCATCGGGATTACTCTCGAAGTATCCGGAACGCAGGCCGGACTGCCTTGATGCTAGATCCGATAATCGACGGACTCCACTTTACAAATGTCCTGATGGACGGCGGTAGTGGTCTAAACCTGTTATACCAGGACACAATCCGCAACATGGGGATAGACCCAACAAAAATTCGCCATAGCAAAACCTCCTTTCAAGGGGTAACGCCAGGCCCGGACGCCCATTGCATGGGTTCTCTCCGGCTAGAAGTTATGTTCGGCTCCCCCAATAACTTCCGTCGCGAAAAGCTAACTTTCCACATCGTCCCATTCTCAAGTAGCTATCAAGCACTGCTGGGACGCGAAGCCTTCGTCCGCTTTAACGCAATACCGCATTATGCATCTCTTACGCTTAAGATGCCCGGTCCACGAGGCATCATCTCATTAAAGGGAAACATTGAGTGTTCCTCCTACGCGGAAGACTGTGCGGCTGCCTTGACAGCCCCACACTAAAGCGGCTTCACCAGCCAAAGCACCTAAACGGGTCGTTAAGACCACGGACACAGTTAGACGAGTCCGACATAAAAATACAATGGATAAAGGCTTAATAGCCGCATACCCCTGTACTAGGGGCTCCGCGCATACAAAATAAGAGATAATAAAGCTCAATTTTACCGATTTTCGAATCATACTTTGTTTATTATTATAACATACGTTTTCGCATGATCTTTTTCAACTAAGTTCCTCTCTTTTACAGATGAACACCATGCTACGCTCGTCCAGGATATGGCACAACGGAGACACAAGCGCAGACGTGCAGTAGGGACCCATGCCAAGGATTCTTTTCAGATTACGACCCTGCGTTGTCAAGTTTGCAAACATAGTGAGGTGGTTGTTTGTTTTCATACCCTGGTGGTTGCCTCATATAGACCTCCCCTTCCAGAACACCATGCAAAAACGCGTTCTGAACATCTAGCTGTCTAAGACTCCATCCCTTGGAAACAACAATGGCTAGCACAGGTCTTATGGTAGCAGCTTTCACAACAGGACTAAAAGTGTCCTCATAATCAATACCATAACGTTGCTTAAATCCTTCTACAACTAGACGTGCCTTATACCTGTCAATGGAGCCATCTGCTTTTCTCTTGATTCTATAAACCCATTTACAATCAATGATATTTTTACCTCTTTGACTTGGCACCAAGCGCCATGTTTTATTCTTTATGAGTGCACCATATTCTTCATCCATAGCCTTTTTCCACTTAGGATCTCCAAGTGCATCACTTAATTTTGCTGGTTCACCTGAAATACACAACATGCCATATGGTATAGTGCCATCCGTTCTTATTTTTGGATTTCTAATACCTTTTGGTAGATGAGTCATAACCCTTGGAGAAGTGGCAAGTTGGCGTTGTGATTGCACAGGAGGCTGCACAATTTGACTGTTCACAGATGATCCAGAAGATCCTTCCAAGTGTGCAGATTCGGTAGACGCAGACGATCCTGTGGTCATAGGTATGGCTGATCCAAAACTGAAATTATCCTAGGTCGCGGTATTTCTGTCTGCAGAAGATCCTGCTGTTGTTGTCGGTTGCATGCGCACATGGGAGCATGTCACTGTCCTGGGCTGCACGCGCGTGGCCCGCGCACTCCCGCGTGATGATGCGGCACCCATGGACTGGCCCGCTGCTGCTGTCGGGTCGGCCTGGCCCACCTGGAAACCGCTGTTGTCGGGGGTGTGATCCGAGGAGGATCTGCGTGAGCGATCCGAGCCTGGCAGCCGCACAGGCGTGACAGGCGCCGCCAGATCTTCCTCGTGGTCTGCGCCGACCCCTTCTTCTCCGTTCACATCAAATAATGGTTCATTTTGAGCCGGATTTTCATGATTTTGATCATTTTGAGCCAGATTTTCTTCAGGTACCTGCACAGGCATAACAGTAGAAGTAGAGGCAGGAATATTTTCGTCAGATTGGTCAGCGCAATTGTTATCACCCCCTTGATCAAAATCCGGAAGAAGCAATATTTCTTTTCGAAGGAGGGCTCCGGCATTTGGATGAAGAGACTCAAAAGGAAAGACCGATTCATCAAACATGACATCTCTAGAGATGTAGACCCTACCAGTGGAGACATCAAGGCATTTAACCCCTTTGTGCATAGGACTGTATCCTAAAAAAGACACATTTTTGGAACGAAACGCAAGTTTGCGTGTATTATAGGGTCTAAGATTTGGCCAACAAGCACAACCAAAAATATGAAGAGATGTGTAATCTGGAGTAACACCAAAGAGACGTGTTATAGGATTCTCAAATTTTATGACTTTGCTTGGACGAATATTGATGAGATATGTGGCAGTGAGAAAAGGTTCATCCCAGAATTTGAGAGGCATAGACGCATGAGCTAACAGTGCGAGTCCTACTTCAACAATATGACGATGTTTTCGTTCGGCAGAGCCATTTTGTTGGTGAGCATATGGGCAAGAGACATGATGTGAAATTCCAATTTTTTTGAAAAAAGGAATTGAGTTTCTCATACTCACCACCCCAGTCAGTTTGCATAGCAAGGATTTTGGAGTTTAGTTGGCGTTCAACAAGATTTTGAAAATTACTAAAGACTTGGAATACATCGGATCTTTTCTTTAGCAAATAAATCCAAGTAAACTTACTATAATCATCAATAAAGCTTACATAATATGAGAATCTACCAACTGATGTAGGGGCTGTTCCCCACACGTCTGAAAAGATAAGTTGCAAAGGAGCAGTGGATACACTGGTAGAGGTAGGATATGGTAATTGATGACTCTTAGCTTGTTGACACGCATCACAAACTGACTCAACACTAGACTCATAAGGAAGTTTATTTCTACTAAGAACATGTTGAACGATAGTTGAAGAAGGATGACCCAGACGATGATGCCACTTTGCCGATGATGGTTTGGTGACACTCCATGCTTGTTTATTTGATGATGAAGAAACTGATGATATGAGCAGGTAGAGACCTTCCTCGCATTTTCCTCTAAGAATTAGTCTCCTCGTTGCCAAATCCTTAACCACAAAAGAATAAGGATAGAATATTATGAGAACTTTGTTGTCAAGAGTAAAACGATGAACTGAAACAAGATTCTTTGAGGCATCAGGAACATGTAAGACATTGTTTAGATGCAAATTTTTCTCAGGGGTTTTAACAATTGAGTTACCAATGTGAGTGATATCCATACCCTTTCCACTTGCCGTGTGCACTTGGTCACCTCCGTGGTATCTTTCTCGCATTGTCAACTTGTCGAGTTCGCCCGTGATGTGCTCGGTGGCGCCTGAATCTGCATACCAGTTCGTGTCAATCCCGTAGGAGTTGGTGATGAGATTTGCCGCCTTCTTTTCTTCCTGGTCCTCGTCATACCGATGCCAGCAAGCTCTTGCACCACCAGCATGGAATTTGTAGCAGATCTGACATTCGGGATAGTCCCCTTCTTGTTGCTGTTGCTATTGTGGTTGCGGACGCGGGCGTTGTTGATAGCCACCTCTGCCACCGCCACGAGTAGGAGAGGGAGAGGCGCGATTGCCACGGCCGCGCCCCCTGTTCCCTCGCCCACGGCCGCCTCTGGGACGAGACTGACCACGCCCCCTGTAGACAGCGTTAACAGATGAGCAGAAGCCGGATGGCCCATCGCCGAGCATCTCCATCCTTTGATCAAAAGCACATATCTGCGCGAAGAGATCGTCGACGGTGATGGAGTTCTTGATGGCGCCAACTGCTGCAACGATGGGATCATAGTCTCGATCGAGCCCGGCAAGGATGTAGTCGACCATCTCTGGATCGCTCACCGGACGGCCAGCCGCAGCGAGTTCATCGCCGAGGCTCTTCATCTTGGCCATGAAGGTGTTGCTCGACATGTTTCCCTTCTTTGTGTTGGCGATGGCGATCCTCAGATTGGTTATTCGAGACTGTGACTGCGAGGCGAACAGAGTCGTAAGAGCTGTCCAAAGGTCGAAGGTGTTCTCCTTACCGATGACCTGTGCAAGAATTTCTTGCGATAGCGAGTTCAACAGGTAGCTTAGAACCTGCTGATCCTTTGCCAGCCACGGACCATACAAGGGATTGGGCCCTGTTGCCGTGGTCTTGTCCGCTTGAGCGATCTCCACCGTCTTTGGTGGTGCGGCGTCACTGCCATCCAAGAGACCGGTCACCTGCGCACCTCGCAGGGCCGGCATTACTTGGGCCTTTCAAAGGAGGTAGTTCCCCCTTGTTAGCTTCTCGGTTGGAGGTGCGCCCAGGTTGAGGGAAGCAACGCCCGAGGTGGAGGCCATGGCGATAGATGAGTTTTTTTGTTTCGCTAGATGTTGGGGAAGAACCTTGCTCTGTATACCATGTAAAATACAATGGCTGGAAGCGTTCCTACTCTCCCTTAGGAGAGCCGCGTATGTATATTTATTGAGGCAAAACCTTTGCCGTGGAGTACAAGAGATCATAGCGACCTGGTTTGTTTACAGAGAGAAATAGAGATAGAGCTGGATACGGGAGAGGAAGAGAAGAGGATAGTTGAGATTACATAGCGTGAATAACTCAAACTCTAACAATCATCACATCACATGCATGCTTGTGCACGGACCGCACTCCCTTTTCTCTCCCAAGTAGCTAGTGCTCCGGCGCCGCCAAAACTCCTTGGGAAAGAAGCATGCACAAAAAGGCATCCGACCAGGCACGGTGAGTCCCCTCCGCCTCCGCCATCATCTTGCAAACTCTCTATCAGTGCGTGCTTCTCTTATTTTTCTCGCCTACACTCGATCCAAATGCTGGAACTAGCGAGCTAGTCTAGTGTGTGCTCTGCTTTCTCGCTGAAATCTTTCTTCATGTTCCTTTTGCACGCAGAAAATTGAACGAGGGAACTTGCCGCTGCCGTGCGTAGCTTGCTCGGAATCTACACCATGGACGGCAAGAAGACGCCTGCTCCGCTGCCTCCGACCGTGGCCAAGAGGAAGACGGCGATCCCGGTACTGAATGGTGTATGGTACTGTATGGTGTTGGTCTGACTGGTTGCCGTCCTCGTTCGTCCTGCAGTGCGTGCCACTGACAGACGCGCAGAACGCCGAGCTGAGCGCCCTCTGGCTCGGGATGCTGTGCAGCGCCGCGATTCAGGCGGCCGCGGCGGTGCTGGCTCCGCTGCTCCCGTGCGGTCGCGGTCACCATCGTCGGCCACTACAAGTACGCCGTCGCCTTCGGCCTCCTCATCGCCGCCAACCCAGGATTATTCCTATTGGGCAGGATCGCCCGCACCGTGGCCATCGTCTACTTGGCGGGGGGGCGACCTCGTCCACTTGCTGGATTAGCCTGGATTGTGGTCGTCTTTGATGTAGTGTTCGTCATTTTCTCTCTACTATTCGACCTTTTCTGTGAAATTGCCGCAGTTTCATCCACGATCCAGACGATGCACGCACGGTCTCGTTCCTGCATTTTTTGTTTTCTCTTCCTGAATTTTCGATCCTGGCTGGACGAGAGCAACTCCTCTACCTAGTATCACGGTGACCAGAGGAGCAGATTCCTGTTGTCGAACTAAACATGCTGCTGAATTCGACAACTGGGATATATAGGACAAGTATCTGCAGTGCAGTCTGTGTGCTCTGCTGTGTGGGTTGACGGGTACGAATTCCTCTTCTTGCACATGCCTGCTTTAATTTGTTGTATAGGACAAGCATATGATAAAGTTAAATGGCCTTTCCTTCAACAAGCTTTGCGTATGAAAGGTTTTGATCCAGCCTGGAGAAGCCAGATTGATTCCTTTACGCAAAAAGGGAGTGTCGGGATTAAGGTGAATGATGACGTAGGACACTATTTCCAAACACACAAGGGGCTAAGGCAAGGAGACCCTATGTCACCGATCCTGTTTAACATAGTGGCTGATATGCTGACTATTTTAATAGATCGGGCAAAGGATGCAGGGCAGGTAGGTGGCCTGGTTCCACATCTAGTTGACGGTGGGATTTCCATTCTTCAGTATGCTGATGATACTATCATCTTTATGAAGCACGACTTGGCGAAAGCAAGAAACATGAAGCTGCTGTTATGCTTATTTGAACAATTGTCTGGGCTCAAAATCAACTTCCACAAGAGCGAATTGTTTTGCTTTGGAAGAGCAAATGATGACCGGGAGACGTATCAACAATTATTCGGATGTGAATTCGGCTCATTACCGTTTACGTATTTAGGTATACCCATTCATCATCGTAAGCTGACTAATATTTAGTGGAAATGCATCGAGGATCGTTTTGAAAAGAAACTGAGCTGTTGGAAAGGGAAGCTCATGTCATACGGAGGACGATTGATTCTGATTAATTCGGTCCTTACCAGTATGCCTATGTTTCTCTTATTCTTTTTCCTGGTTCCGGTGGGCATCAGGAAAAGGTTAGATTTCTATCGATCTCGATTCTTTTGGCAAAATGATGAGCTTAAATGAAAGTATAGACTTGCTTAGTGGGATATTATCTGTAGGCCTAAGGACCAAGGAGGTTTAGGTATTGAAAATCTGGAAGTCAAAAACATATGTTTCCTTAGCAAGTGGCTATTTAAGCTGTCATCTGAGACGGAGGCTACTTGGGCACAAATTTTGCGTAATAAGTATCTTTATGCTAAAACCTTGGCTCAGGTGAATGTGAGGCCTTCCGACTCACCCTTTTGGAAGGGTTTGATGAGAGTAAAACAACTCTTTTTCAACAAGACGAAATTTATTGTTGGGAATGGTGCCACTACGAGGTTTTGGGAGGATATGTGGCTTGGGGAGACCCCCTTGCACTTCAATATCCTACATTGTACAACATTGTTCGACGTAGAGAAGCCTACGCTGCAAATGTTTTACAGTCCGCTCCACTCAATATTAGTTTTAGACGGACGCTAGTTGGAAATCGTTGGGAGGCCTGGCTCCATCTCGTTAGACGTTTAATGGAAGTCCGGCCGTCTCAGCAGCCAGATCAGCTGCATTGGAAACTTACTAAGAACGGAGTGTTCTCGGTCAAATCAATGTATCTGGATGTCATTAACTCTAGCGTCATCCCTACCACGTTACAAGTTTGGAAAGTTAAGGTACCCTTACGTATCAAAGTGTTTATGTGGTTTATGCATAAACAAGTCATTTTGACTAAGGATAACCTTGCAAAACGTAATTGGGTGGGCTCGTCTAGATGTAGCTTTTGTGATCATAACGAAAACATCAAACACCTCTTTCTCGATTGTCCGTTGGCTAAGATTCTGTGGCGGTCGATTCATATTGCGTTTAATATTAGTCAGCCCACCTCTATCAACATGTTATTTGGAACATGGTTTGATGGGGTTAATTCTGATACTGCAAGACAGATTCGGGTTGACGTTTGTGCTTTATTGTGGGCAGTATGGAACTACAGAAATGATTTAGTCTTTAACAGATCAACAAACATTCACTTTTTGCAGGTTATCTTCAGGGCCACGACGTTCATCCGTATGTGGTCGCTACTCACTCCGACGGAGGCCAGGGAGCGTTTGGTTACTGCGTCTACCCGATGGGAGATGGTAGCTCGGGATATTTTCAACCGGTTTGAATGGCGATCATGTAATAGGATAGGCATGTAGTGCTCATATTGTTTTGCTAGCCGGTTGTGGCTTTGGGTCTTACCTCTTTTGAGCTTTTGTTTATGTTTGCACTATGACCTTTCGAGACTTTGTTACTGGATTATCTTTTTAATAATATAAGCCGTATGCATCTTTCTGATGCAGAGGCTGGGGTACACTTCCTTTTTAAAAAAAAACACAATGATGACTAGAACAAACTTAAGTACACGAAGAGCCCCATTTCTGAGTTGGTGGCACGGTACGAATTACTCTACTTGTACATGTGTCATCTGTGTGCGCTCTGCTGTCTGAAATTCAGAGCTGGAATACTCGTATTTGGGACAACATATGTCTGTGATTCACAAGTTAATGACCCTAGGAAGGGCATATACAGCAGAATTGCAGTTGTAAACAAGATGTATGTGTGATTCACAAGTTAATGTATAACATGCATGCAAAGAAGGTATATCCGTGATTCAGAAATTAAAGGCGTTGAAAACAGGGTACAGAAGCAACATTGCTGGCAAAAATGCAAAGCAGGGCTTGTGTAACATGCATGTAATCTGAAATACAGTATGTTTCTCTGCACCTCCTTTCCTTGTCTCCAGAAACACATTCACGTAAGAGAGCAAGATCACAGTCTAAAGACTATGCATCGGAAGTTTATCTGTGCAGAATTCTACAGAACCTGACTAACCCTAGGATGCATTGGCACAACTCTAGAAAACTTCTTGACCAGACACAACTAGGTAGCAATCTGAAACTTAGCCCATCAACCAACAGAAACTAGCTTAGCCCAGCAACCAACTCTCGAAAAACTGCTTGATGAGACACAATTCAAGGAAACAAACTAGTACCTAGTAACTTGAAAAAAAATAGTAGGAACTACTGATAAACTCTAGAAACTAACTTAACCCAGCTACCAACATTTCTGTCATAAGCGGGAATTTAACTGAGGTGGGTTCATGAGTCAAAGCCGAAAAGGCGGAAATATCAAATAGTTTCAGTTAGCCTGATCCTGTATTTGAATGACATTCCTCCTGCATGATCAACGGTGCAAAAATATAACATGCAGTTGATCAATCACGCACACAATGATGAGCAGAACGAACTGACGTGCAGATAACCTGCAGATCAAACCCATCACAGGATCATCCAGTTTACTACACCTTAACAGACCAGAAACAAAATTATCACCCTAAGTTGACGACGAGTCCAAAACGAAAGGGGAATACCAAAGACTTTCAGTTAGGAATTTAGCATGATCCTATATGACATTCGCGCTGCATAATCCATGGTGCAAAACACATAAATATGCAGATGGTAAGGATGACCGGAACGAACAAACTGAACTAGACAAAGATCCTGCAGATCAAACCATCACGATATCGCCTGCAAACTCAACTACTCCCTCCGTTCGGAATTACTTGTCGCAGAAATGGATGTATCTAGACGTATTTTAGTTATAGATACATCCATTTTCGAGACAAGTAATTCCGAACGGAGGGAGTAGTATAGTACGTATATCTTAACAGAACAAGAATGAAACTATCACAGCAGTGAGTTTGGGGCATCCGGTCCTGTGCCTGATCATCAAACTGGACAACATTCCTTGTATATATGCATGCATAGGATGATTCAAGGTACAATTTCGAAGTGAACCGAGCCATCTAAACAGTAACTGATGCATGCAGCAACAAAATTAGCACAAGCAAGAACACAAGTTCAGCAAACAGTCGGAACAGAGCAACGAGAAGATGAATAAAAATCGCACCAATCTACATCTTAACAGACCACAAACAAGATGATCACCGTAAGTTCATCTTACAATAGTGAACAGAGGGAGTACATCTTAAGACTTAAGAGAAAGAACAAGCACAAAATGATCGCTGCAACAAGTTTGGGGCAGCCGTGCCTATGCCTGATCAAACACACATGCGGTTCAAACTTCAAAAATAATCTTAGAACAACCGTCCCATGCATGCACGGTGACGGCAAGATTCAGAGCACAAGTTGGAAATAAGCAGAGCCATCTTAAACGCTAGCGGATGCATGCAGGAACGGAATTAGCACAACCAAGACAAGTAGTAAATGTATGCAGGAATCTCTGAATTACATGAATGTAATCTGAACTATTTTCCTCTGCACTTTCGTTCCTAGTTTCAAAAAACACATGAAGGCAGCAAGATTGCAGGCTAAAGATCATGATGAGACGTTTATCGGTACATAATTTTACAGAACCTGTAAGTTGCATTTGCACAAGTATAGACCAGCAAGTAAGTTAAAACTAGGAAACTAGTTTCATTTGCATTTTTCAACTAGGAAACTACCTAGTAGGCTGAAACTTTTTAGCCCAGCAACAAACTCGGGAAAACTATTTAATCAGACACAACTCTAGGAAACAAACTACCAAGTAACATGACAGAAACTAGCAGGAACCAACCAATGAACTGATGAAATACTAAAACTTAGCCGAGCAACCGATATTCCTGTCATACACTGGAATTTAAGTGAGGTAAAGTCCATGAGTCAAAACAAGCATATGAAGTTGATCAATCATGTTCACAACGGTGATGATAACAAACTGAAGTATGCACAAAGAAACAGCACATCAAATCATCACAGGATCATCCATCTACATCTTAAGAGAACAGAAACAAAGTGATCACTGTATGTTCATGAGACAAAAGGGGAATATCAAGAATTTTCGGTTAGCTTGAGCGTGTATGACAATCACAGTGCATAATCCATGGCGCAAAACACAGAACAAACTGAGGCCCACAAACATCCTGCGGCTCAAACCATCTGAGGATCATCTGCAAACTCAATTTAGTAGTAGTACTGTACATCTTAGCAGGACAACAACAAAATTATCACCATCTGAGTTTGGGAATCCTACCAACTGAACACCATTCCTTATATTTATATGCATGCCTGGGAAGACTCAGAGTAAAATTGGAAGTAAATTGAGCCATCTAAACAGTAAAAAAATTTAGCACAAGCAAGAACAGAAGTTCAACAAACAGCCGGAGCAGAGCAATTTATATAACATTCACGCTGTATAATCCATGGTGCAAAACACATAAATATGCAGATGGTAAGGATGACCAGAACAAACAAACTGAAATAGACAAAGATCCTCCACACCAAACCATGACAAGATCATCTGCAAAGTCAATTTAATACTACATCTTAACAGAACAATAATAAAACTATCAATGCAGTGTGTTTGGGGCATCCTTGTATGCATGCGTAGGATGATTCAGATTTCAAAGTAAAAACTGGACGTGAATTAAGCACAAGCAAGAACAGTAACTGATGAATGCAGGAACAAAAGTATAGCACAAGCAAGAACAAAAGTATAGCACACGGTCAGAACAGAGCAACGAGAAGATGAATCGAATTCGCATCAAAATTCATTCAAGACGCACTGGATAAGCTAGGCAACAACCATTCGGTGCCACAAAATGTACTCATCACCACGATACGACTGCCCAATCTCTCATCTGAACCTCTATTGAACTAACTAAACGACTGTCCAAATCACTCATCCAAAGCACTACGCACTAGTAGCAGTAAATCCTCCATGGCTAGAAACATAACAGAGCAAAAGGATCGAGACGACTCACGTACGCATCACTCGCCATGAGCTACTTGCCTCTTGGGAGAGGTGATCGCCGACGCTGACGAGGCGCAGCTGCCGAAGGGTCCCCCGGTGCCGCAGGTGTCGTTCTCTCACCCTTTTTTTTTCTGGTGTAGGAGCTATTCACAATCGAATTTCAAATTTGTGTGAGTCGATTTAAGGGAGAACAGTGAACACAATCGCAGCTCGAGACCAAAGCCGGCAACGGCGCTGTCAGCGGCGGCGAGGCTGAGCGAGAACCTCCCCGGAGATGGGGACGATCTTGCGAGCGGTTGTGAGCGGCGGCGTAGCAGTCGGAGGCGGTGAGGGGAGGGCGAGGCGACAAAGCGGCCATGGGTGGCGGCAACAAGCGGATCATCCCATGGTGGTGGTGGTCGGTTCAGCCGAATGTAGAAGACACATGCACAAACGTACAAATAAGATCTGGCGGCGGCTCAAAGAATCGACTTACACTGAAAGAAAATAAAATCGGGTGATTTGACATAAAGACATGCTTTGTTCACCCTTACTCTAATTTTGTGTTTTAACTAAAACATTCGTGAATTACAAGGTGGAGCATTTCACATATGTTTGCATATGCTCTAGCAGCCATCGTATAAGACATGCCCTAAAAGAAAAGAAAAATGTTACTCCTAGTTATTTGTTTCGAGTGGATTTGATATTCAATCTGGTGCTCTTTTTTTTTACGAAAATGATAAATCCTGAAGGTTCGGTATTTGGCAATTGCAAGTTTAATGTTTTTAGGGCAATTTTAATGACGTGAGGATGACAGGTTTAGTTAACACACACGGTAAACTTTTTAGCAAAAAAAAGTACATTGAGCACGGAGTTGTAATGCTTGTCAGCCAAACTTGAATCACTAAAATTGCAACAAAAAATTATTTGAAATAAGGATTTATCAGGGTCCCTCAAGCATGAGGAAGTCTGTTGTCACGTTGCGCCGGATATTTCTTTTCACTTTTTCTTTTTGAGGGAAAGGATATTTCTTTTCACTTTGTACACTAGAAGCCAATGCCTGGGAGGGAGAACACGCTCGGCTTGGCCTTTCCCAGTCCAAAAGAGCTTTTGCATTGTCCCGGTCTTGTATGGGTGACGGTGAGACCAGAGGGCAGAGGGGACGACTCTGTTTCGGTGGCTCGGGTTGCTTGGTTTGGTCACGGCGATTTGGCTGGCCCACCTCCGCAGATCCAATGCATCCACTTTCCTTTTCTTGATGTCTACCCCGCCTGACAGTGGTTGTTTAAAGTTCAGCTCCAAAATTTCCAGAGATGCATATAGCAACGTGAACCAGGATGCATGGCATAGCTTTCGATAAGATTGTACGGTATATTCTTCTTCTTCTTCTTCTTCTTCTTCTTCTTCTTCTTCTTCTTCTTCTTCTTCTTCTTCTTTCGAATCAAGAGCAAAAGCACTTCTTAATGCACCATCAAGCTGTGGTCTATGCTAAGAGTGCAATATGAGGTTGACGGCCTCGACGATTCCTCATGGGATGAAAAAGAAATGTAATGTATTTATGCATGACATCGGCTGTTGCAGATATCGCGCCATTGAGCGAGTCGTCACATATGTTATTTCGAACATATGTAATAATATTCTTGGTTGAGAAATTGACCAAGTTGCCACAGCTAATATCATTGTGAATCTAATGAGCTATGGATGCTAAGCAGTGGAGGTACATATGCTAGTGATTAGGAGAATGGAACCGTCATGATACCCGTGTTAAATGGGCGTGTAGATATAGCAATCCCCATGAGGGCATCTGCAACGCCGGGCGCTAAGAGCAGGCGCTGGGATTAATATCCTTCCCAATCGGCAGTTAAGCCAACAAATTTTGACGTTCACCTCGGCATCGACGCAAAAGCTGTTTTTTCCTTACCCCACGAATAGGAACGATGAGTCCAGACGTCCAGCGATCGATTTCTGGCCGGTTTCACGAAAAGTTAGCACCTATGACTAGCGCCAAGCGTTGGGTCACGGAGGCGCTTAGCATAATTTTTATTTTAAGAAATTAATTTCTCCTTCTTAAGCGTCTACCGAAGCGTCTTGCAATGGAGATGCCCTGACACTCGTCTGCAGCGCCTCATTAGACCAGTAAGGCCCAACACGCGCGTCTATAAGTGCCTCGACGCACAATTTTTTATTTTTCTATATCGGTTTTGCTTCCCGTTTTTTCATTTCTTTTCTGTTTTCTCCTGGTTTTTTCTGGTGTTACCTTTCTAAGATTTATATTTTATTTTTTAAAAGTGTTACTACATATTTAGAAAATGTTGTTGCAGTGTAAAATAATGTTAAACGTGTATAGAAAAATGTTTCAAATGTATAGAAAAATATAAAACATGTATGATAAATGTTGATCATTTATAAAAAAAGTTTCATATGTATATAAAAATTTAACAATGCATATATGAAAAATTAGACATCAAATCATATATTTACAAAATGTTAAATACGCATAAAAATAATGTTTCTGGTGTATAGGAAAATTTAATGTGTATAAAAAAATTTAGATGTCAAAAAATATATATTAAAAAATGTTAATCATGTATTTGTGAAATGTTAAATGTGTATAACATTTTTGTTCCTTATCTATATAAAAAATGTACACTGTGTGTGAAGAAGTAGATGTGGAGACATATATTAAAAAAACGTTAATTATGTATTTTAAAATATTATAAATATAAAAATTCTTCTGATGTATACTTAAAATGTAAAATATGTTCACTTTTAAAATATAGGGACAAAAGACAAACTACTTTTAAAAAAACCCAACAAATGTTCACCAGCACGAGACGAGGCACGGCGGCAAACACAAACAGAAACATTTTTGCATGAATTTTACAACTTCTAATTATGTGATGGACAATTTAAATGTGATATAGCTAAAAAATATCTAGATGACAATTATTAAATCCATAGGAAAAAACACACAAACACCTTATTGTGCATACACAAAGCATAGAATTGCAAAAAAAAGAAGCAAACGCACTCACAAGTGCTGCAGCGGATCGACACTAGTGATCAAATAATATAACCCCTAAAAAAATCAAATAATAGAAAAGAAAATGAAAAGTTTAAGGGAAAAAGTCCCAGGCACATGGGCCGTAATAACAGACACACGCTCTAGTCAACCACGTTTCAGGAGCCCACGCTAAAAAGCACGGATCTTGAGACCATGTATCCTACGGTTTTCTTTCTCAAAAAAAAAATGTATCCTACGGTTTAAAACTTAGATGTGAGATACTTATTTTACATCTAGATGTGATTTAGTAAAGCTGTATATTTTTGGAAATTGGCAATGGCTCCTAGGTGCATATGCACCTGGACAAACGAGGGCGTACCAATCTCGGGCTTCCTCCCGGAGTCTGGGAATGTGTCTGATTGGTGGGATAAAACACTGACAACACAATTCAAGCAGGGCCGCCGGCGGCGCAGTGGGAGAATCATCTACACTTTATGGTCAATCTGGAAGGAGCGAAATAGGCGTGTTTTCACCGGACAAAGACTGACACACCGTAAGATTGCCGCACTCGCCCTACATGCTATCATTCAGCGGGGCCTGTCATTTACAAGATGCTTCCCAAACACGGGTATTGGCTAACTAGTTTTGGGTATTTCTTAGTCTTCTGTAGTCCTGCAGCGGTCCCTAAAACCGCTCGCCCCTCTGTAAATTACGCTTTTCTGCTCCTTCCCTTCTATAAAGAAAAAGGCAGTGCTCCTGCCGGTTCCTCAAAAAAAAATACACATTTTGAAAAGTTGAAATTTTTTGAACAAAAACCCCGCGTGTATATCCGGACATTCTACATGCGTGCACAAAGTTTTCGGTGAAAAACAAGGTTTTTTGTGGCTTGTGTAAAAAAGACAATTTCTGATGGTTCATTACAACTATTCATTTTGCATTATTTAATTTTATTTACACAAGCCCCAAAATATGTCGTTTTTCACCAAAACTTTGTGCATGCACATAGAATGTCCGGATATACCCGCGGGATTTTTGTTCCGAATATTTCAATTTTTTAAAATGTGTATTATATATGCACCTAGAAGCCAAAACACCGCGTACGTATACCTGGCCGTAGTTAATAGTACTTAATACCTGGTCGCCGGGGATGTAGTAGTTGTGGAGTGCGCAGGAGAGGGTGAAGGAGCCGAGGAAGAGGCAGGCGGTGGAGAGCGCCCAAATGCCGACCAACCGGACAGCATCCGGGAACAGAGTGTGGCGAGAGGCCGTCGTCGCTTTCTTGGCCACGGTCACACTCACAGGCAGCAGATGAGGCGTCTCGCAGTCGCCGTCCATGGTGGATCCAAGCTTTTTTTGCGGGGAGTCCATGGATCCAAGCTAGCTACTAGTACAAGACCACACTATCAGCTCAATTTTCAGTCTCAGCTTGATTCAAGTTGGCCGGGAACTGGTCGGAGGTGGTCGGAGCGAGGTGGGAGGTGCTTCCCTGCTCCCTATGCTTTGCGAGCGACGTGCTGATGCAGAGGGTCGTGTTGGAGTGAGCCTGGACTGGAGGCGGAGGGCTATGCTGCCTGTGCTGTTGCTTTTAAATAAGCCGATCGAGGCGCCGAGCAACGCAGCAAAGGCAAAGCTGCGGCGATTCCAGCCTGCGAGCTGAAGCAAAGCAAAGCGACGCCGCGTGGGGTGGGCCCGCCCTAGCACCCACGACGTGTCGAGCCTGAGAGTTGCGCGCACAATTTCTATGGCAGTAAAAAAACACGTACTCCCTCCGTTCCAATTTACTCGAAATCGGAACGGGGGGAGTAGCTTTTTATGGCCTCATCAATAATCTGATCAGCTAGAATTCGTTTGATTTTTATTTCTATTTTTATGCTTGGATTTCGTTAGCAGTTATAATGTCAACTTTGCGTTAAATTTTTGACTGGTCATCGATGCATTCCTACAAGCCCATTCACAAGCTTATTTAGCTTTCTCAAGCTAGAATGAGAGGTGGGGCTTCAAAGGTTTACACAATTCAACTTGATCCTTGTTAAAAGAACAAAAAAGTTGATGACAATTGGTGACATGCTTTCACTAATGAATAAAGTGGTGCGCATCAATGTGCTATCAAGCCCAAGTTTTTATTAAGGCATAAAGTAGTGATGCATCATGTGCTACTCGACACTGCAAGTTTTGTTAAAGCATAAAGTAATGAGGCATCATGCGCTATCCAACCCCCCACACTGATAGAAAAAGGGCATGTTGTCCCGGTTCGTAAGGGCCTTTTGTCCCGGTTCTGGAACCGGGACTAAAGGGTCGGTACTAATGCCCTGTCCCTTTAGTCCCGATCCAATCCAGAACCGGGACAGATGGGCCTGCACGTGGCCTGTGCGCGGAGCCCAGGCAGGAGACCCTTTGGTCCCAGTTGGTGGCATCAACCGGGACCAATAGGCATCCACGCGTCAGCATTTCTGTGGTTGGGTTTTTGTTTTTTTTGAAAGGGGGGGTTAATTTAGGTGTTTCATATATTGTGTTAGCTAGCTATAACTAATAGAGAGAAGTGTCCTCTCTTATGTCCGTACTTGGTCGACGCTACGTACTATACATACGTATAGAGAGGACTAGACATGCTAGCTAGCTAGTAAACAAACGAAGGAAACATAAGATCGTCATGAACATATATGCATACAGAGAGAAGTGATATCAACCACCTCTCCTTCTCCGAGAGATTGGTCGAACAACAAGTTCTCGTATATCTATCCGACACTACCGGCTACATATATACAATAATTATCTCTTACAAATATAATCATACGGACTCAGGGTCCACATAGAATTCTCCGTCTTCAGGGATCACGTGGTCAAGAAAGAATGCCGTCAATTCCTCTTGAATTGCTCGCATGCGAGCTGGTGCTAGGAGTTCATCCCGCTTCCGAAACATCTAATTTAAAGAAGGGGGTCAATACTATATATATATATATATATATATATATATATATATATATATATATATGAATGAATGAAACTCAACACAAATGATGGTAATAAAATAAAATTGTGAATGTTGTTATTTACGTACTTCATATTGTTCGTCAGTGTAGCCCCGCTCACAGGTCGTGTGGCGGATGGACTCACAAACGTAGTATCCACAGAAATCATTCCCTTGTTCCTGCCACAACCACTTTACAAGAAATAGAGGTCAATCAAACTGATAAGCAAGAATGCCAAATGGTATTGATGAAACTAGCGCTTGAATGACTAGTAGATGCGCGGAACATGCTACTATAGTACTTACTTTCGGGTGTCTAAATTGCAGCTTCTTCGGCAGTCCCGGAGCTTTTCTGGTGAATTTTCTCCAAACCCTAACGGACAAAGAAAACAATTACTTGATATATCAAGAAATGAACAAAGTTGTTGATATGGTGGATAATGATCGATTTAACTTACTTCTTGAGTATTTGAGTCATGTCTGCATAGTTCTGGGGATCTTTTCGTCTTGAGTCTAAGACGGTTACTAGTCCCTGCTCAAGCTTAATCTCTAGGAGAATATAGTGGAAACTGCACATGCATGCATAACTCATCAATTACATTACTATGACCTTGACTAATATATAAGGGAAACCGAATACGCACAAGACAGTAACACTCACTTGAAGTTGTAAGGAAAGAGTATTATATCTTTGTTTTCATTTATTACGAACGATCGTAGCAAGTTGGCCTCGGTAGCCGCAGCATGAAATTTAACCTGAGTTGCATCTATGAGATATGTGTTAATGAACCTAATATCACCGACTTGTCTTTTCTTCAATTCGGCGATCTTCAATCTGCATAATATAGTGAGGATGATTATAAATACATGCAATGAAAGAGCTGAGCTATATAGAGAGACTTAATGACAGAATTAGTACTACTTACAGACAGTAGCAGGCGACCGTTGTTTTATCGAGGGCCAATTGATTGAAAAACTGATAGAACTCCTCAAATGGAACAGGCAACAATTCAATTCCAATGAGGTCATGCTCCTTTTTAACTTTCACATACAAAGTACTCCTCCCCCCAGAGTCTCTGCAGATTTTCAAGTACCAATCATGCAATCTTCGCATCATCGTTGATAGAGATATTTCATCTTTGACGAGAGGCTTCCCGTACTCGTATCTTTGTATCTGCACGTCCATGGGTTCATAAGTACATCGTCGGGCAGGTAATCTGCAAGATTGCTATAACCGGGCACCATCCTCGGATCATTAGCGACGTTGTGGCTAGGCACCTTGAGCGGGGGGCACGATTGCTTCGCTTGTTCGCCGAGCTGGGCAATTTGATTCCCAGCTCGTCGTTCTTTCAGCCTTTGATCACTGACAGTACTTTCCGACCGCTCCGCTTCGGCAAATTCCTTTCCAATAATGCGCTCATAGTTTCCTTTCGGCGGAGACTTCGATGGTTTTGTCAGGGCAGCCAGAGTGCGCTTCGCCTTCACCGGATCTACCTTCTCCTCCGGAAGTGGATGTCTCTTTGCTTTCAACCCTTGAACCAGTCATCCACTTCGGTTCGTGCGATCTCATCGTTCTCCTCCGAGGTCCTCTCGTATGGTAACTTCTCTGGAGTCTTCAGAGAAGGACCGAATCTGTATGTCCTCCCGCCTCTGGTCGTACTGCTAGACGCCGACCGAGCAGACGGAGCGGTTGTCTTCTTTACTTGCTTACGAGGCGGAGGAGAAGGACTACGACGCGCCGGAGCAGCCGGAGCGGCGGCAGGTCTCTTCCTCCCTTGCTGACGAGGCGGAGAAGGAGGAGGCTGGCTGCTCGGGCGCATCGGCGCAGGCGGAGAAGGAGGCAGAGTGCCGCCACGCGCTGGAGAAGGAGCCGGTCGAGTGCCCTGATCGTCACTCGCCGGAGGAGGAGGCGGTGGAGGAGGCGGAGTGCCCTGACTCGCCGGAGGAGGAGGCGGTGGAGGAGGCGGAGTGCCCTGACTTGCCGGAGGAGGAGGAGGAGGCGGAGGTGTCCAGTTCGGAAGGTTGATGAGCTCCTTCCGCCATAGGCATGGAGTCTTCAGAGCAGACCCCAGCCTAGTCTCCCCTTCACCGGTAGGGTGGTCAAGCTGGAGGTCCTCAAATCCCTCCGTTATTTCATCCACCATCACCCTAGCATATCCTTCTGAAATCGGCCGGCAGTGAAAAGTTGCGCCGGGTTCAGTAGGATAAACAGAGCCAACAGCCGCCTTGACCTTGAAATTCATCCATTGCGTCATAAGGTGGCAATTTTGAGACCCCGTGATAGCATCCACGGGATAGCTGGCAAGAGCCGTCAAGGCATGCTCCGGCTGAAGCAGCTCGGTGGAAGCCACACTGCTTCTGCACTGAGATGGCGGGGTAGCTTCGGGGGAAGCTTCGGCAGTACGTTTGCTGCGATTTGCTTCTCGTTCCTCTATCGCGTCTACCCTTGTTTGCAGCGCCTGCATTTGGGTCTGCTGCACTTTTTTCCTCCTCTCATGGGATTTATAACCGCATGCGTCCAGAAACCCAACCCTCCACAGAATGGAGCCTGGCGTGCCTCGTGTCCGTCCAGGGTGCTCAGGATTCCCGAGGGCCATTGTGAGCTCGTCGTTCTCTCTGTCTGGAAAGAACGTCCCTTGCTGCGCTGCTTCGATATACTGCTTAAGCTTCCTGACTGGTATGTCCATTTGATCGTTCGTCCAAATGCACTTCCCTGTTACAGGGTCCAAGGTTCCGCCAGCCCCGAAGAACCAAGTCCGGCAATGGTCTGGCCAGTTAATTGTCTCTGGTTCGATCCCTTTATCAACCAGATCATTCTCAGTCTTGGCCCACTTAGGCCGGGCTACGAGGTAGCCACCTGACCCCGTGCGATGGTGATGCTTCTTCTTCGCAGCATTTTGCTTGTTTGTCACCGACATCTTCTTACTCTTTTCCGATGTCTTGTGGGCCACAAATGCGGGCTAGTGATCTCTGATCTTCTCATATCTGCCCTTGAATTCTGGTGTCTCATCATTTTCGACAAACTTATTCAACTCTTTCTTCCACCTCCTGAATAGTTCTGCCATCCTCTTAAGAGCAAAAGACTTGATTAATTGCTCTTTAACTGGGTTCTCTGGATTATCCTCTGGCGGTAGGGTGAAATTTGACTTTAGCTCAGTCCAAAGATCATTTTTCTGCATATCATTGACATAAGACACCTCAGGGTCTTCTGTAGCCGGCTTAAACCATTGCTGGATGCTGATCGGGATCTTGTCCCTAACCAAAACCCCGCACTGAGCAACAAATGCGTTCTTTGTTCGAATGGGTTCAATCGGTTGGCCGTCGGGCGCGATTGCTATGATCTCAAACCTTTCATCCGAGCTCAACTTTTTCTTCGGGCCTCGTCTCTTTACCAAAGTTGTGCTCGATCCGGAGGGCTAGAAAAAAGAACAAAGACTTAATTAATATGTGTACATACCAAAACAATGAATGCATCAATTAGCTAGTCAGCATAGGCTTAATTAATATATATACCTCGCCGGACTCGGTTCGGTCACCGGAGCCGTCATCACGGTCTCCTTCTTGCACCGGCATTGGGTCACCGGAGCCGTCCTCATGTTCTTCTTCTTGCACCGGTATTAGGTCACCGTAGCTAGCTTCTTCACCCTCTCCTTCTAGACCATCGGTGTCGTTGAGAAACAACGAGACGGCATCACTTCCTTCTGCGATTATGTCCCTCAACAACGCTTCTTTTGCTTCGTCTCGGGCGGTGTCCATAGTTTCTACAAATATTTACAACATGGCAATTATTATTCAAACATGACAGATGGATATATTAATGGCAAACATAGAACTAGCTACCTAATCATAGTAAGGAATCATATATATTAATTAGTGGCCTCGACGCTGCTTCTCTAGGGTTTGGGGTGGCCTCGATAGCGCTTAAGGGTTTGGGGTGGCCTCGAGAACGCTTCAAGGAGGGGGTAATATCGACCCCCCCCCCCACGTGTTGAAGCTATCGGGAGGGGGTATATATCGACAACGACGACACTACATCTATGTCCCTCGACGACCCTCGTTCCCGATAAAAAAAGAGGAAGAAGAAGAAGAAAAAAAAGGAGAAGAAAGAATAGAGGAGTAGCTCTTTTTTTCTTCTTCCTCTTCTTTTTTTTATCCTCTTCTTCCTCTCATGTTCGAGAGGATCGCGGAGGGGTCGGGAGGTTTCCTAGTGTCAAAGGATTCAACAAAACCATGTCTTCATCATTAGACGAAAGTAACAGGTGCATGATGGTACGAAGCTCTCCAAAGTTATTTTGGAACGGAGTCCTAGATAGGATAATTCGCTTTTTGGTACAAAGTTCAGCAAGAACCTTCCAAATATCGTTATTTAGAAGGCATTTCCTGAAATTCATACAAAAAGGCAAATTATCCTATCCGGGACACCATTCCAAAATAACTTTGGAGGACTTCGTCATGCCCTGGTTACTTCTGGCTAATGATGAAGCCATGGATTTCTTCAATACTTTGACACTAGGAAACCTTTCTCTCGACCCCTCGGCGATCCTCGACCCCTCAAACCCTCGATGACCCTGGAATCCTCGACCCCTCGGCGATCCTCTTCTTCCTCTCATGTTCGAGAGGATCGCCGAGGGGTCGGGAGGTTGCCTAGTGTCAAAGGATTCAACAAAACCATGTCTTCATCATTAGGCGAAAGTAACAGGTGCATGATGGTACGAAGCTCTCCAAAGTTATTTTGGAACGGAGTCCTAGATAGGATAATTCGCTTTTTGGTACAAAGTTTAGCAAGAACCTTCCAAATATCGTTATTTGGAAGGCCTTTGCTGAAATTCATACAAAAAGGCAAATTATCCTATCCGGGACACCATTCCAAAATAACTTTGGAGGACTTCGTCATGCCCTGGTTACTTTTGGCTAATGATGAAGCCATGGATTTCTTCAATACTTTGACACTAGGAAACCTCTCTCTCGACCCCTCGAACCCTCGACGACCCTGGAACCCTCGACCCCTCTGCGATCCTCTTCTTCCTCTCATGTTCGAGAGGATCGCCGAGGGGTCGGGAGGTTGCCTAGTGTCAAAGGATTCAACAAAATCATGTCTTCATCATTAGGCGAAAGTAACAGGTGCATGATGGTAAGAAGCTCTCCAAAGTTATTTCGGAACGGAGTCCTAGATAGGATAATTCGCTTTTTGGTACAAAGTTCAGCAAGAACCTTCCAAATATAATTATTTGGAAGGCCTTTGCTGAAATTCATACAAAAAGGCAAATTATCCTATCTGGGACACCATTCCAAAATAACTTTGGAGGACTTCGTCATGCCCTGGTTACTTCTGGCTAATGATGAAGCCATGGATTTCTTCAATACTTTGACACTAGGAAACCTCTCTCTCTCGATCCCTCGGCGATCCTCGACCCCTCGAACCCTCGACGACCCTGGAACCCTCGACCCCTCGGCGATCCTCTTCTTCCTCTCATGTTCGAGAGGATCGCCGAGGGGTCGGGAGGTTGCCTAGTGTCAAAGGATTCAACAAAACCATGTCTTCATCATTAGGCGAAAGTAACAGGTGCATGATGGTATGAAGCTCTCCAAAGTTATTTTGGAACGGAGTCCTAGATAGGATAATTCGCTTTTTGGTACAAAGTTCAGCAAGAACCTTCCAAATATCGTTATTTGGAAGGCCTTTGCTGAAATTCATACAAAAAGGCAAATTATCCTATCCGGGACACCATTCCAAAATAACTTTGGAGGACTTCGTCATGCCCTGGTTGCTTCCGGCTAATGATGAAGCCATGGATTTCTTCAATACTTTGACACTAGGAAACCTCTCATATATATCCATCTATAGCCACATACATATATAAATGGAAAAAATGCTATGAACAAAAATACATATATATCAATGCATACATCCATGGATCATCATTGCTCATATATCCATAGTCATATATAAAAACTTTCTGCCTATAAACAAAAAACTTTCGATGAATAAAAAACTTTGCATGAACAAAAAAACATTTTTGACATATTTAGCACATTCTAAATTTTCCTAACTCTTTTACAACCACAAAAATTACTCCAACTTCATGACAGTACCCACACTCCATTTCACCAAAAACCTTCTGATCCATAGTTTAAATTTTTTAAATTTCATTCAAATGAAATTTGAACCAGATTCAAATTCCTTGTTGAAAACCTATTCTAAACCAATCAAAAAATTCTGAAATTTTGCCATATACACAGAGAACATACATACATATATACATTTTTATAAAAATGCAAACAACAAAAAATCTAAAAAAGGACATATACACGCTCCTTCTTTTCCTTCTTCTTCCTTCTTCCTCTTTTCTTCTCCAACACAACACTTTTTTTTCTTAAATGTTACATATGAACATATAAAGAGCATTATACAGCATATACAGAGCATTATATATATAGTGAATATACATACATACATACATCTTAACAAAAAAAATGAAAAATAGGCCGCGGTGGTCGGCGACGGCGATGATGGTTGGCGGTGGAGCTTACGGATGGCATGCGGGGACGGCAATGAGAAGGAAAGGGGAGGAGGCAGGGGCTCACAGCGCGGGGAGAGGTTGAGGTTGCCGGCCGGAATCGGTGTGGCGGCGAACGAACGGCCTCGGGGATGAACGGGTCGCGGGAGCCGGCGTGGTGCTTCCCCGGAGCGACGGCGACAATGGGCACGGGGAGGGGTCGGGGCCGGCCTGAGGCAGAGGCGGTGGCGCATGGGGCAGGGACGACGTCAGGGTGATGCGGGGCAGCGGTGGCGTCGAGGCGGCGAGGTCGGGGCAGCGGTGGAGCGGGGCGGCGACGGCGTCGGGGCGACGCGGTGAGGCAGACGGCGACGGCGCGGGGTGGCGCGCGGCGACGGGGGCGGCGACGATGGGCGCGGGCGACGACGTCGGCGGCGACGGGCACGGGCGACGGGGCAGAGGGCGGCGGGGCAGCGGGAGAATGAGGAACCGAATGAAAATTTCACAAGTGTTTTCTTATATACTGAGACCATTGGTCCCGGTTCGTGGAACCAACCGTGAACAATGGTCCCCTTTAGTCCCGGTTGGTGGCACCAACCGGGACCAAAGGTCTCTTTTCAGCAGCCCAAAGGGCGGGAAGCGGAGGCCTTTGGTCCCGGTTGGTGGCACCAACCGGGACTAAAGGGGGGCATTGGTCACGGTTGGTGCCACGAACCGTGACCAATGCCCCCTTTAGTCCCGGTTGGTGCCACTAACCGGGACCAATGGCCTTGTGCTGCCCCGCGTCAAAAGTTTAGTACCATCTCGCTAGCTGAGAGAGCTCAAGAGTGGTTTATAAGCGCTGCTGCGCCCACCCTCCCGAGCTCCTCTCAACTGCAGGCTTTCGGGCCTAATCTGTCACTGCAATGCCTGTGGGCCTACTGGGCCTGCTGCGGGCCTGAATCCTGGCCCATGGTAGGGTTTCTAGTCGTATTCAGCCCATGGTGGCCCAGTAGGTGGCATTTTTTTGTTTTTTTGTTGCTTTATTTATTTTCTTTTGTTTTTTGCTTTATTTTTTAATTCTTTATGCTTTTAGTTTTAGAAAAATTATAAACTTTTTGTTAATGCCATTAGTTTTCAAATTTGAAAACACTTTTTTAGTTTTTTAGTTTTCTTTGTTGCTTTATTTATTTTATTTTGTGATTAACTTTACTATAAAAAATAGTTTTTTCCTGTTTTTTTGATTTGTTTTTTGCATTATTTATTTTCTTTTGTTTTTTGCTTTAATTTTTAATTCTGTTTGCTTTTAGGTTAGCAAAATTATAAACTTTCTGTTAGTGCCATTAGTTTTAGAAAAATTATAAACTTTCTGTTAGTGCCATTACTTTTCAAATTTGAAAACACTTTTTTAGTTTTTTTGTTTTCTTTGTTGCTTTATTTATTTTATTTTGTGATTAACTTTACTATAAAAATAGTTTTTTTCCTGTTTTTTGATTTGTTTTTTGCATTATTTATTTTCTTTTGTTTTTTGCTTTAATTTTTAATTCTGTTTGCTTTTAGGATAGCAAAATTATAAACTTTCTGTTAGTGCCATTAGTTTTAGAAAAATTATAAACTTTCTATTAGTGCCATTAGTTTTCAAATTTGAATAGTTAAAATTTGAATTCTTTGAAAATTGTTTGAATCACAAGTTTGTGATTAACTTACTAAAAAAATGAGAATAGATGCGCTTATAGAGAAAATTCAACCTAAATTCCTAGTAAATTTCTATGAATTTGAAAGAAATTCACTATGAATTTAGGTTAAACTTTTCTCTATTAGGGCATCTATTTTCACTTCGAGAGGAGCTCAACAAGGTAGAGAGGGAAGGGCTTATAAACCGGTGTGAGCCCCCTTCGGTTGGCGAGGTGGGACTAAACTCTGCCCGCAACGAGGACCAACCCTTTAGTCCCGGTTTGTGGCACAAACCGGGACTAATGGTCATGGGCCAGGGGCGAGGAGCAAAATTATAAACTTTCTGTTAGTGCCATTAGTTTTAGAAAGTTGAAAGTTGAAAGTTGGCATGGGCCAGGGACTAATGGTCATGGTATTACGAGGGCTGAACCATAAGACATGAAAGGATTTCAAATGAACTCTGAAAAAGTTGAAAGTTGGGATGGTATCATAATTTCACCCACATAGCATGTGCATGTACAAAACGGACAATGGTAGCATGTTCGTGTGTTACAAAGTTGGCATGGTATCATCATAATAGTTGCGGGAGAAAGTCTTCACTTTTTCTTCGCTTGTGTCATTTGCTTATTGCGCCGTAACCATGGATAATCTTCATTGTTTATCAGGATGCTTGGGTCAGCCTTGACATTGAAGGGAGGAATTTCATGAAACTTTTCATAATCTTCAGACATGTCTGTCTTGTCGTCCACTCCCAGGATGTCCCTTTTTCCTGAAAGAACTATGTGGCGCTTTGGCTCATCGTATGATGTATTCGCTTCCTTATCTTTTCTTTTTCTCGGTTTGGTAGACATGTCCTTCACATAGATAACCTGTGCCACATCATTGGCTAGGACGAACGGTTCGTCAGTGTACCCAAGATTTTTCAGATCCACTGTTGTCATTCCATACTGTGGGTCTACCTGTACCCTGCCGCCTAACAGATTGACCCATTTGTACTTAAACAAAGGGACCTTAAAATCAGGTCCGTAGTCAAGTTCCCATATGTCCACTATGTAACCATAATATGTGTCCTTTCCGCTCTTGGTTGCTGCATCAAAGCGGACACCGCTGTTTTGGTTGGTGCTCTTTTGATCTTGGGCGATCGTGTAAAATGTATTCCCATTTATCTCGTATCCTTTGTAAGTCAATACAGTCAAAGATGGTCCCCTGGACAACAAGTACAACTCATCACAAACAGTGTTGTCACCTCTAAGACGTGTTTCCAACCAACTGCTGAAAGTCCTGATATGTTCACATGTAATCCAGTCGTCGCACTGCTCCGGGTGTTTGGAGCGCATACTGTTCTTGTGTTCATCGACATACGGGGTCATCAAGGTAGAGTTCTGTAGAACTGTGTAGTTTGCTTGAGACCAAGAATATCTGTCCCTGCATATTATTGAGTCTCTTCCAAGAGTGCCTTTTCCAGTCAGTCTCCCCTCATACCGCGATTTAGGGAGACCTATCTTCTTAAGGCCAGGAATGAAGTCAACACAAAACTCGATAGCATCCTCTGTTTGATGGTCCATGGAGATGCTTCCTTCTGGCCTAGCGCGGTTACGGACATATTTCTTTAGGACTCCCATGAACCTCTCAAAGGGGAACATATTGTGTAGAAATACGGGCCCCAGGATGACAATCTCGTCGACTAGATGAACTAGGACGTGTGTCATGATATTGAAGAAGGATGGTGGGAACACCAGCTCGAAACTGACAAGACATTGCGCCACATCACTCATTAGCCTTGGTACGATTTCTGGATCGATCACCTTCTGAGAGATTGCATTGAGGAATGCACATAGCTTCACAATGGCTAATCGGATGTTTTCTGGTAGAAGCCCCCTCAATGCAACCGGAAGCAGTTGCGTCATAATCACGTGGCAGTCATGAGACTTTAGGTTCTGAAACTTTTTCTCTGGCATATTTATTATTCCCTTTATATTCGACGAGAAGCCAGTCGTGACCTTCATATTGAGCAGGCATTCAAAGAAGATTTCTTTCTCTTCTTTCGTAAGAGCATAGCTGGCAGGACCTTTATACTGCTTCGGAGGCATGCCGTCTTTTTCGTGCAAACCTTGCAGGTCCTCCCGTGCCTCAGGTGTATCTTTTGTCTTCCCGTACACGCCCAAGAAGCCTAGCAGGTTCACGCAAAGGTTCTTCGTCACATGCATCACGTCGATTGAGGAGCAGACCTCTAGGTCTTTCCAGTAGGGTAGGTCCCAAAATATAGATTTCTTCTTCCACATGGGTGCGTGTCCCTCAGCGTCATTCGGAACAGCTAGTCCACCGGGACCCTTTCCAAAGATTACGTAGTGTAAATCATTGACCATAGCAAGCACGTGATCACCGGTGCGCATGGCGGGCTTCTTCCGGTGATCTGCCTCGACTTTGAAATGCTTGCCTTTCTTTCGACATTGATGGTTGGTCGGAAGAAATCGACGATGGCCCAGGTACACATTCTTCCTGCATTTGTCCAGGTATATACTTTCAGTGTCATCTAAACAGTGCATGCATGCGTGGTATCCTTTGTTTGTCTGTCCTGAAAGGTTACTGAGAGCGGGCCAATCATTGATGGTCACGAACAGCAACGCCTTAAGGTTAAATTCCTCTTGTCTGTGCTCATCCCACGTACGTACACCGTTTCCATTCCACAGCTGTAAAAGTTCTTCAACTAATGGCCTAGGTACACATCAATTTCGTTGCCGGGTTGCTTAGGGCCTTGGATGAGAACTGGCATCATAATGAACTTCCGCTTCATGCACATCCAAGGAGGAAGGTTATACATACATAGAGTCACGGGCCAGGTGCTGTGATTGCTTCTCTGCTCCCCGAAAGGATTAATGCCATCCACGCTTAAAGCAAACCATACATTCCTTGGGTCCTTTGCAAACTCATCCCAGTACTTTCTCTCGATTTTTCTCCACTGCGACCCGTCAGCGGGTGCTCTCAACTTCCCATCTTTCTTTCGGTTCTCACCATGCCATCGCATCAACTTGGCATGCTCTTCGTTTCTGAACAGAAGTTTCAACCGTGGTATTATAGGAGCATACCATATCACCTTCGCAGGAACCCTCTTCCTAAGGGGCTCGCCGTCAACATCACCAGGGTCATCTCGTCTGATCTTATACCGCAATGCACCGCATACCGGGCATGCATTCAGATCCTTGTATGCACCGCGGTAGAGGATGCAGTCATTAGGGCATGCATGTATCTTCTCCACCTCTAATCCTAGAGGGCATACGACCTCCTTTGCTGCATATGTACTGTTGGGCAATTCGTTATCCTTTGGAAGCTTCTTCTTCAATATTTTCAGTAGCTTCTCAAATTCTTTGTCAGCCACAGCATTCTCTGCCTTCCATTGCAGCAATTCCAGTACGGTACCGAGCTTTGTGTTGCCATCTTCGCAATTGGGGTATAACCCTTTTTTGTGATCCTCTAACATGCGGTCGAACTTCAGCTTCTCCTTTTGACTTTTGCATTGCGTCCTTGCATCGATAATGGCCCGGCGGAGATCATCATCATCGGGCACATCGTCTGGTTCCTCTTGATCTTCAGCAGCTTCACCTGTTGCAGCATCATTGGGCACATCGTCTGGTTCCTCTTGATCTTCACCAGCTCCCCCCGTTGCAGCATCACCGTATTCAGGGGGCACATAGTTGTCATCGTACTCTTCTTCTTCGCCGTCTTCCATCATAACCCCTATTTCTCCGTGCCTCGTCCAAACATTATAGTGTGGCATGAAACCCTTGTAAAGCAGGTGGAGTGAAGGATTTTCTGGTTAGAGTAAGACCTCGTATTCCCACATTGAGTGCATGGACAACACATAAAACCATTCTGCTTGTTTGCCTCAGCCGCATCGAGAAACTCATGCACGCCCTTAATGTACTCGCGGGTGTGTCTGTCACCGTACATCCATTGCCGGTTCATCTGCGTGCATTATATATAATTAAGTGTCCAAATTAATAGAAGTTCATCATCACATTAAAACCAAAGTGCATACATAGTTCTCATCTAACAACATATAGCTCTCCAGAGCATCTAATTAATTAAACCATACATTGAAACTATGTAAAATATTTCAATGCGAAAACAAATGCGATCATAATCGCAACCAAGGTAACAATTGATCCAACGACATAATGATACCAAGCCTCGGTATGAATGGCATATTTTATAATCTTTCTAATCTTCAAGCGCATTGCATCCATCTTGATCTTGTGATCATCGACGACATCCGCAACATGCAACTCCAATATCATCTTCTCCTCCTCAATTTTTTTTATTTTTTCCTTCAACAAATTGTTTTCTTCTTCAACTAAATTTAACCTCTCGACAATAGGGTCGGTTGGCATTTCCGATTCACATACATCCTACATAAATAAAATCTATGTCACCTTGGTCGGCATAATTTTCATAAACAATAAATGAACCAATAGTTATAAAGATAATATATATACCACATCCGAATCATAGACAGGACGAGGGCCGACGGGAGCGGATACCAAAACCATCGCACTATATAAGATGCAATAATAAAAGTAAGAAAATAATACAAGTATCTATGTAAACATACAAGTAAGAATATTTTTCCTTTCAGAAAGAAGATAAGAACAAGAGGCTCACCACGGTGGTGCCGGCGATGAGCTCGGCGCGGGTGATCGACAGCGGTGAAGACGGGGACGGGGCGTGACGGACCGCTAAACCTAGATAAATATTATGGAAAAAGGAGCTTGGAGGTCAAGCTTGGAGAGGAGAAAGCTTAAGTAGTGTGGCTCGGGCATTCCATCGAACACCTTGTGTGCATAGAAGGTGAGCTAGAGCACCACGAAGCCCTCTCCCCCTCGGCCAGAGAAAAACAGAGCACTGGGGTGCTCTGCTCGCGAGCGAGGGGTATATATAGGCACCTCATTGGTCCCGGTTGGTGACATGAGCCGGGACTAAAGGGGAGCCTTTGGTCCCGGTTCAAGCCACCAACCGGGACCAATGGTGGTGGGCCAGGAGCGAGGCCCATTGGTCCCGGTTCATCCCACCAACCGGGACCAAAAGGTCCAGATGAACCGGGACCAATGGCCCACGTGGCCCGGCCGGCCCCCTGGGCTCACGAACCGGGACCAATGTGGACCAATGCCCACATTGGTCCCGGTTCTGGACTGAACCGGGACTAATGGGCTAACCCGGCCTGAACCAAAGCCCTGTTTTCTACTAGTGCCATATTTTTACTAAGGTATAAAGTGGTGAGGCATCATGCGCTACTCAACCCTGCAAGTTTTTATTAAGGCATAAAGTAATGAGGCATCATGTGCTATCTAACTCCACAAGTTTTTAAGGCATCAATCTTTCGAGCGCTCTCTCTCTCTCTCTACACTTTTCCCAGTTCCTAGATGAGGACAACAAACCCGAACCATTTTCTGTTGGTTTTTCTTCTTTTTTCGTTACTTCCTCAAGTAAGAGACCGGCTCGGCTACAGGAATTTGTTTTGTTCTAAAAGCTACAATTAATCAAGTGTTGCTTTACTAGCCGAGCCTACATGCATGGCCAGCTAGTTGCATTACAAAAGTGTGATAGTCGCTGCTTAATTTGTTCTGAGCATATGAAAAACCAGTCGACCAAAAGTCTGAAACTCTCAACACATGAAACATGTCTACATCCAGCAACAAAATGAAGAAACTAGCGAATTAACCCCTCATATTAAATCTGAAAAAAAAAAATCAATGGAGCCAAATTGACACGGTGCTGACCATACTAACCATCCAGGATCATCCAATCTATGTTAACATAACACCAACAAGATGACCACGGTAAGTTAATGAGTCAAAACCAAAAGGGGAATATCAAATATTTTAGTTAGCTTGATCACCTGTATGACATTTGTGCCGCATAATCCATGGTGCAACACACACAAAATGCCAATGATGAGTACAACAAACTGAAGTACGCGAACAATCAACAACTTAACTGGGCACAAAAAAGATGATCATGGTAGGTTAATGTGTCAAAACCAAAAGGGGAACGTCAAATATTTTCATTTAGCTTGATATGACATTTTTCATTTAGCCTGATCCCATATATGACATTTGCGCTCCATAACCCACGGTGCTAAACACAGTTTCACATAAATTGAATATGCGAATGACCAGAACAAGCTGAAGTACACGTAGGTACTACAGATCAAACCATCACAAGATCATCTGCATTTCAATCATCTAGGGAAATGATTATTATAGATTATTCCAAAAAAAGATTATCTCATCTAAACCCCTCTGAACTTACCATATAATTATGTTACGTAGATTGAACAGTCATGGATTAATAGCTTGAATAGGTCCACCGGATAAAGGGCTAGCATTTTGTAATTAATATAGGGATTTTTAGTATATTTCTCTATGCTATACCCCTATTATGCCTTTAGTGAAAATGCATTCAAATTTATGAAATCATGACCAGAGTAAAATTCAAATACATTTAAATTTTAAATTACATTTCAGTTTTTCTAAAATAAATTGAGATATTACTAAAAACAAATAAAATGATCTGAAATTTCACTAGAAATTGCATCATAACATGTACGTGAAACATTTTTCTGAAACTGTGAATTTTTAAATAAGTTATCTAATTTTGTGAAAATTTGAACATTATTTTATATAAGTACACCCACAAACTTTAATTTAAATGTGTACATAAATCAAAAAATTATAGTAATAATACATTCTGCTGCTGCTGCACTAAACATCTGATTACTGAGATACAAATACAAGGCCAACAAATAAATTGCGTCAAATTACATAGTTGGGACATGAAAAATATATCCATGCGGCTAATGTATGCATGTGTAGCGTGTGCTTTTGTCATCTTGGTTGGTTAGTAATGTGAGGATGCAGGATGTTGCAATCAACTACCTTGATTAATACAATCCAAATCGTTCACAAAAAAAAAAGGATGTGTGCAATCAACTGAGTTCAAGAACTGCCATAGGTACTTGAACATGTGTGCTTTGTTGTCTGAAATTCAGAACTTCAATGGTACATGGAAGAATATACATGTGTGATTCTGCAAGCCCAACATGTACATAACACAATTAGCACTTGTAAACAATAGACAGAAGCAACTTTGCTCTTTGTGCAGCAGAAAGGCATAGGAGGGCTGATGTGTACATGCATCCATGTAATCTGAACATTTTTTCCTTGTCTGAAAAACACATGCATGCATGCAGGAGAGCGAGATTACAGGCTAAAACCAGCATATATTATTAAGTCGATCCATCATTTACACAGTGGTAACCATACCAAACTGAAGTACACATCTAATTACAGGCTCAGATCATCACAGGCTCGTTCAGTTCACATCTTAACATAACAGAAACAAAATGACCACTGCAATGCTACATCAAAGGCTCCGTAGGTTGTTCGTCAATACTACTCGATATTGTATCTCGATCAGATCAGATCAGACGGCCACAATTAATCCAGGCTAATTATATATACGCCCCACATTACGCAAATTACTAGTACTAGTATATGAAGTGCTAATTAAGGGATATCTGTCCAGTTCAACAACAGAGTATAATTCCATATATAGCTAGATAGAAGTAGTACTCATTAGTCAGTCATCAGTGCCTCAGCTCAACTAATTGATCGGCTGCCTACGTTCTGCTCCTCGGTCCTCACTTCCCAGAAGCGCAGAAGGAGAGGGCCAGGAAGAGGAAACTGACGAGGTCGCCCGCCGGAAAGATGACGATGCCCACGACCCAGCCGATCCTGGCAAGGATGTCGAGGGCGACCATGTATCCTTGCCCAGGGTCGGCGACGGGGGCGAAGAGCAACCGGAGGGCGCCGGCGACCAACATATAATGGCCGACGATGGCGACCGCGAGCGCGAGGCACGCGAGGGCACGGCGGTGGCGGCCTGGGAGCAGCAGCGCCAGCGCTGCCGCGGCCGCCTGAGCCGCAGGCAAGTACACCAGCGCGATGAAGTCGTCACCGTCCGCGTCTGTCGGCTCGGCGCAGACGCACGGCAGACGAACACGAACTTGGATCGGTGGGAATGTCCGGCATCCAAGGGAAATTAAGTACGTACGTAGACGGATCGGAGTTGTTACCTGGTCGAGTGCGTAGGCAACTGCGCAGGAGATTGCGAAGGAGACGAGGAAGAAGCAGGCGGTGGAGAGCGCCCAGATGCTGACCAGCCGGACAGCATCCGGGAACGGAGTCGGGCGAGAGGCCGTCGCCTTCTTGGCCGCGGTCACACTCGCAGGCAGCAGAGGAGTCGTCTTGCAGTCGGCGTCCATGGTGGATCCAACCCTTTTTTGCGGGGAGTCCATGGGTCCAAGCTTGCTAGCTAGGACAAGACACAAGAGCACACTATCGGTTCAATTGTCAGTCTCATCTTGATTTCATTTCAACGGGAAAGAAGAAGATGAAGAAGAAGGAAAAGATTTCAGCGAGAAAATAAAGCACACAGGCTAGCTACCCAGTTCCAACGTTCGATCGAGACGGAGGAGTGGCTAGATCCGACGAGAGACAAAGTTAGCATGATGGCCGGAAACTCACCGTCGCTGGTCGGAGATGGGAGGTGCTTCACTGCTTCGCTGCTCCCTATGCTATGCGAGCGACGTGCTGATGCTGAGGGTCGTGTTGGAGCTTTTTAAAGAGGGAACCAATCAAGGCGATTCGAGCAAGACACAGCGAAGCAAAGCGACGCCGCGTGGGCCCGCCCCAACACCCACGACGTGTCGAGCCTCAGCTGTTGCACACACAATTTCTTCCTTTGCAGTTGGATGTAAAAAATAGGAAATACGTGCATGAGCTCAACACACACACATGCTAGAATGGAAGACAAAATTTAGCGTGATCCTTGTTAAAAAAAAGTTGATGGCGAAGATGGCATGCCTTCACAAAGGTATAAAGTGACGAGGCATCATGTGTTGCCCAACCCTGCAAGTTTTTCCAAGACAAAAGTGATGATGCATCATGTGCGATCCAACCGTGTCAAGTTTTCAAGGCATCCTCTTTCTCTCTCCACTCTTTTCTTAGGCCAACTCCACCGCACGACCTTAAATCTATACCCAGTTTGTCCGGATTTTGTCCGTATGAGGTAAAAATAGGGAGAACAAACGCCGGACAGAGGCCGCACAAACTCACTGCGCCCAACGCTGCTACCCTAAATCTATACCCATTTTGTCCGGATTTTGTCCGTATGATGGGCCAGGTACAAAAAGAAGAGAGTGGCAGGTGGGGTCGAGGACGGACACAGACAGACGACGAGGACACGAAGACGTCCGCTTTCTGTCCGCTTTGGCCCCAAACCGAGAGCAACTTTGGTCTGAAAATGGGACAAAAGCGGACATGGACCGGACCAAACGTTCGTATGCTCCTATGCGTTGGTGCGTTGGGTCGTTCAGTTTGTCCGTTTTATTCCAAACAGATAGAAACATACGATTTGGGATAGAAATGGGTCACGCGCTGGAGTTGGCCTTAATTCCTAGACGAGGACAACAAACCCGAACCATTTCTCTGTTGCATTTCCTTCTTTATTTACTTTGACAAGTAAGAGACCAACTCGTCTACAGGAATCTGCTTTAGCTTTGCTCTAAAACAAACAATTGGTCAGATGTTGTTGAACTAGCTGAGCCTATATAGTCAGCTAGTTGCGTTAACAAAGTGTGACAGTCATTGTTTAATTTGTTCTGAGCATATGAAGAACCAATCGATCAAAAGTCTAAAACTCTCGACACGTGAATCATGTCAACGTTCAACAAGAAAATCAGGAACCTAGCGAGCTAATCCCTCGCATATGATTTGAAGAAAAATAAATCGATGGAGCTAAATTGACACAGTGATGACCATATACCAAACCGAAGTAACAAAGAACCTGCAGGCAGGGGCAAAGCCAGGATTTGGGTATAGATGGGCCAAACGAAGTAGACAAAAAAAATCATCACAAAAATAATCTTATACTCCCTTAGTTCTATATAACATAACATTTTTATGTTTGATCAAGTTTATAGCAAAATATATCAACTTCTCGATATTAAATAAAGAAAAATATGAAAATATATTTCATGAACATCTAATTATACTGATTTCATTTTATAGTTATTAATATTTTTCCATGCAAACTTGGTCAAAGTTAGTGATGTTTGACGTTTTAATAAACTTGGTCATAGCGCGCACCCCTCGCCCCCTCGCGCGCCCATTTGGGCCGGCCCATGAGCGGCACAGGGCGCCCCCTATTTTTTCTTCCATTTTTTTATATTTAAATAGTTCAGTATTTTGAAATGGTTCCAAAATTTTAAAAAAAAGAATTTTGAAAAAGTTGGTGGATCCAAATAATGTCCCTGAATTTGAATAATGTTCAGGAATCTGAAAAATGTTCATGATTATTTTAAAAAATGTGCCATATGACATCCAGCGTATGGGGGGGGGGGGGGGGGGGGGGGGAGATTTGTGCTCCCTTGCTCGGCGGGGCCCTACGCACCGAATAGGAAGCGCCCAACTTCACTAGACTAGAGCATAGGCCAATTTGCCAATCTGACCGCTAGTGGGCTTCTATATGGGCTTTTTCTTCTTTTTTCCAAAATACTAAAAAAAGATTGGGGTGGGGGTGGGGGGTGGGGGGGTGCCCCTGGTCAACCCCCTTGGCTCCGCCACTGCCTGCAAGTCTAGTATGTCCGAACAGGACACAAACAAGATGATCACTGTAGGTTAATTAGTCAAAACCAAAAGGGGAATAACAAATGTTCCAGTTAGCTTGATCGCCTATATGAAATTTGCGTTGCATAATCCGTGGTTCAACTCATAGAAAATGCAGATGACAATGGCGATGAGCAGAACAAACCGAAGTACACGGAGATCCTGCAAATAAAAAAAAAATCACAAGATCATCTGTAATTCGATCATTTGGGGAAAGAATCATCATAGATTGTTCAAAAAAAAAAACAAGATCATTTCATCTGAACCCCTATGAACTTACCATATAGTTATGTTACATAGATTGAACGGTCGTGGATTAATACCTTTAATAGGTCCAACGGGTCGAGGGCTAGCATTTTCTAATTAATGTAGGAATTTTTAGTATATTTCTCTATGTTTGACCGTATTGTGCGTTTAGTGAAAATGAGTTCAAATTTATCAAATCATGAGCAGAGTAAATTTCAAATTCATTCAAATTTTAAATTTCATTTGAAAAATTTGTGATACGGCCAACCCTTGTTCCAAGGAAGATCAAGTTGTGAGTAACAACGTGGTCAAGGGTTTTCAGCTTGTGCATGGAACCAAGGAGGAAAGTGGCGCGTGGAGCCAGGATGGACTTGATGCTGTTGACGTTAATACTAAAAAAACAAGAAACACATTTTTTTCGAAAAGGGGGAATTCCCCGGCCTCTGCATCAGAAAGCTGCATACGACCATCTTATTAACCAAATAACGCAGTGCCAACATGATTCCAAGGTCTCCAAAAGTAATAAGAAAAAAAGAAAAAAGCTCACACAGAGCCAAAGAAGGCTAGAAACACCCACTAGCCATGAACAGACGCCACAACCAGCTGGCTAAAATTAGATAGGTAAACTACATGCCTATCCTATTACATGACCGCCATCCAAACCGGTTGAAGATATCCCGAGCTACCATCTCCCATCGGAAAGACCCAGTAACCAAATGCTCCCTGGCCTCCGTCTGGGTGAGTAGCGACCATGAACGGATCAGAGCCGTAGTGCGGAATAAAACCTGCAAAAAATGTATACATGATATTCTGTTAAAAACCAAATCATTTCTGCAAGTCCAGATAGTCCACAGCAAAGCACAAACTCCAACCCGAATGTGTCTCGCTAAGTCAGGCTCAATCCCATTAAGCCATGTCCCAAATAGCGCGTTAACAGAATTCGGTGGATTGATATTAAAAGCAATGTGGACCGTCTGCCAAAGTACTTTGGCCAACGGGCAATCAAAAAAGAGATGTTTGATAGTCTCATCCCGATCACAGAAACTACACCTAGTAGGTCCTGTCCAATTACGCTTTATCAAGTTGTCCTTTGTTAAAATAACTTGTTTATGGACAAACCACATAAACACTTTTATTTTCAAAGGAACTTTGACAGCCCAAACATGCTTGGAGGTAGGAATGGAGTTCGAATTAATAACATCAATGTACATTGATTTAACAGTGAATGCTCCAGACCTAGTCAATTTCCAGCGTAATTCATCGGGTTGTTGAGATAGTTGGACCTCCATCAGTCTCCTAACTAAACAGAGCCATTCTTCCCAACGATTGCCCGCTAGTGTCCGTCGGAACTAAATATTAAGGGGGGTAGATTGAAATACCGAGGCGACAAACACTTCACGTCGTTGAACAATACGGTACAAAGACGGATATTGGATGGCCAAAGGTGTTTCGCCGAGCCAAGTATCCTCCCAGAAACGTGTACTAGAGCCGTTTCCAAATAGCAAACCTCATCTTATTAAAAAAAAGCTTGTTTGACTTTCATCAAACCTTTCCAGAAAGGGTGAATCAGTCGGTCTGACTGTAACCTGGGACAAAGTTTTTGTCTGGAAGTACTTGGCACGAAGGATTTGAGCCCACATGGCATCATTCTCCGTTGAGAGCTTCCACAGCCACTTGCTAAGAAGGCATCTATTCTTAATTTTTAGATTCTCAATACCGAGACCCCCTTGGTCTTTCGGTCTACAGATGATATCCCATTTAGCAAGCCGATATTTTCGTTTAAGCTCATCACCCTGCCAAAAGAAACGCGATCAATAGAAGTCCAGTCTCTTCCTAACACCAACTGGGACCTCAAAGAACGATAGGAGAAACATAGGCATGCTCTAAGAAGGGGTGATTTGGTGACCGTAGCCCGCTCTTGTGTGCTTCGGTGTCCGCTCGGGCGACTCCGCGACTAGGGTTTGCTGGCCCAACGTCGGCCGCCCCTGGCGGCGGCGCTGGTGCTGGCGTCTTTTTCCCAGGGAGGCGACACTGCGTCGGCGTGGCTGGTCTTTTAATCTCTACTGCAGGTCTCCATGCTCCTTGAGCCCTAGCAGTAGATCTGTTTGTCTGCTTCAGCGTCTTCGGCGTTTGAAGTATGCATTGCAGGATTGCTGTGGATTACTGAGTTTGATCTTGAGCTAGTCTGTTCAGAAGCTATGAGGATAATGGGATGGAATTCCCGCGGTCTGAATTCAGGTCGGGCTGTTCGTGCACTTCTCGATGTTCAGAAGAATATAAAACCGGATGTGTGTTCTCTGTCCGAGACACATCTGTCGAAAGTTAGGGCGGCAAAACTTATGAGAAGAACATGACTTGACCATATGTTGGTAGATGAAAGTGATGGGAGAAGTGGTGGTTTGTTAATGATGTGGGGTAACCACATTAATCTGGTGGAACTTAGTGTGACAAAGAATCATATTGATGTCATGATTGAGGGGGATGAGAAGTGGAGGTTGACTGGGATCTATGGTGAACCGAATTGGGATTGGAAAGAGAGGACATGGACGAACTTACGTGACCTGCATGAACTCTACAAAATTCCATGGCCCGTGTTGGGGGATTTTAGTGAAATACTCTTCAATTCGGAGAAGGAAGGAGGTAATCTAAGACCTGTGAGATTTATGCAGGAATTCCAGAATTGTTTAGATCACTGTGGTTTGGGTGACATGGAATATGTGGGTGATAAATTTACTTGGAGAAGGGGGAAGATTAGAGAAAGACTTGACAGATCTGCGTGTTCGTCCGAATGGAGGAACCTTTTCCCTTTTGCCGCGCTGATCAATGAGAGCATGACAAAATCAGATCATCGTCCTATTATGGTGGATACTGATTACTACAAGTCAGATGTGACGCAGAGTAACCAAACTACAAAGCGATTTACCGAAAAAGGGTTTCCCCCGCTTTGTATACAAAGCAATCAACCGATACATCCAACGATAGGTGCTGGGGCGAAAGCAGCACAGTCATGCCCAAAAGAAAAGCAAGAGAAAGTTGAAGAGAAAAGAATGCCAACAACGACGGATCAACGAAAACGATGAGGACCCGCAACCGCCGCACCCACCAGATAACCACCACGCTCCTAGCACTCCGGACCGCCGCATACCAAACAACACCCTCAAGAAGGATCGCGACGATGACGACGCTGTTGCCCGGACATGTCCTAGGGTTTCCCCCGGTACGCGAGGGGTGAGGTGGAAGGGGTAAGCCCGACGCCCTTCAGGAAGGCACGGCGACGCCCACGAGCGTCACCGCGTCGGTGTCGGCCCGGCCGACAAGGATTTCTCCCGACCACCAACCAACCACGACCCCAGACGATCCATCACGCGCCACCACACACACCGCCCACCAACTTGCGCCACCACGGTCGAGCAGTCTCCATCGCCGTCTCACCATGGCAAACGATACGGGACCGACGGAAACAAGACGACGCAACCGGAAACCAGGAGCGGCAACATCAGCAGCCTCGCGGGAGGGGACATCCTCCACCGCCCCCGGCGGGATCCGGCCGGACGCAGCACAGGGGCAAACCGGGCCACCCCCGGCCCAGCCGAGCCCGAAACGGGCTCGCGAAGCCCCCGTCGCCGCGCTGCAGAGCGCGAGCCACCGTCGCACCACCCCCCGCACGAGTCACGCCCCCGACCCGCCGGAGACGCCGCAAGCAGATCAGGCCAGGCCCGCCCAGACCCAGATCGAGCCCAAAAGGGCCCAGATCTGGGCCGGGAAGGCCCGCCGCTAGCCACCGCGTCGCCCCGCCGCCAAGCGGCCGCGCCACCGCCCGCACGCCACCCAGCACGGCGCCGCCCAGGGTGCCGCGCCGCCACCGGATCCATTGTCGCCGGGAAGCACCCCCGTCGGCCGCCGTCCGCCCGAGCCGAGGCGCCATGCGAGGGGAAAAGGCCGGGGCCGCCGCCGCCGGCACCACGCGGGAAGGCCCGGTGGCCCAGGCCGACGGCGGCGGAAGGGGAGGAGGGGGAGGGGGGGCTGGGAGGGGCGACGAGAGCCCCCGGTCGCCCCGCTCGGGGAGGCGACGCGGGGGGAGGAGGAAAGGCCACCTAGTAATCTCACATACTACAAAGCGATTTGAAGCACGCTGGCTTCAAGAACCGACAGTAGAGGAGGTTGTGAGTAACGCTTGGGAAAAGGCCAAGTGCAATGGTAAATTAATCATGGAAACTCTTGAACAGGTTCATGGGGATCTACATCGATGGGATAGAGAAGTCCTAAAAAAGCCAAGGAAAAGAATAGAGAAACTGAAAGCCGAGCTAGAAGAATTAAGAAGAGGACCTATGTCTGATGAGGCGTTGGAGAGACAGAAACAAATCTTGGTGATGCTGGAGGATATTTTTGAACAAGAAGAAATCTTTTGGCTGCAACGGGGTCGGGCAAACTGGTTGCGCCATGGGGATAGGAACACTAACTTCTTCCATCATTTCGCTACAGCTCGTAAGAAACAAAATTTAATTAAAAAATTGCTGGATGACAATGGGAATGCAGTGGAAGGTAATGACAATTTAGCTGCTTTAATTACTGATTATTTCTCGGGTCTTTCACATCAGAGTTTCAGGTAGCAAATGAGGATGTGCTAAATAAAGTTAAACCTAGGGTGACACCGGCTATGAATGTCCATCTGCTTACTCCTTTCACGGCTGAGGAGGTGAAGAAAGCTTTTTTTGATATAGGTGATTTGAAAGCACCGGGACCTGATGGATTGCATGCTGCTTTTTATAAGAGGTTTTGGGTCATGTTAGAAGAGGACTTGGTTAAAGAGGTGTTGGAGGCCGTGAATAATTCTGTTATACCAGAAGGTTGGAATGACACGGTAATAGTGTTAATTTCTAAGGTGGATAATCCAGAGAAAATATCGCAATTTCGGCCAATTTCTTTATGTAACATTGTGTACAAGGTGGTCAGTAAAATGCTAGCTAAAAGATTGAAAGCTATATTACCAGAGGTAATTGGAGAAGCCCAAAGTGCTTTTGTCCCGGGAAGATTAATAACTGATAATGTTTTGGTGGCTTATGAGAGCGTTCATAGAATAAAGAAGAAAAAAGGGAATCATGGTCTTTGCGCGGTGAAGCTAGATATGCACAAGGCTTATGACCGTATGGAATGGTGTTTTCTTGAAGGTATCATGCTGAAAATGGGATTTGATGTGAGATGGGTACATCTAATAATGGCATGCGTTAAATCTGTGACTTATTCAGTGAGGTTTAATTCACTGGTAACAGAAAGATTTATTCCATCTCGAGGCCTACGACAAGGCGACCCACCTAGCCCATATCTATTCCTATTGGTGGCAGAGGTTTTATCTATCTTACTTTTCGGATGCAGAAGAGAGAGGAATGCTAGAAGGGGTGAAGGTTTGCCGAGATGCACCCTCGGTTTCACATCTTCTATTTGCCGATAATTCTTTGATTTTGATGAAAGCGGATGGGGTTAATGCAAATTCTTTAAGAGATGTTCTGCAATCATACTGTAGTGCGTCTGGACAAATGGTAAGTGAAGCCAAATGTAGTATATATTATTTTAGTCCGAATACAACAATTGAAAAAAGGGTTGAGGTGTGCACAATTCTTAATATTCTTGTGGAGGCTTTGACTGAAAATACCTGGGTCTACCATTGTTGGTGGGGGCAGACAAGAGTGATAATTTCCAATACTTGGTGGATAGGATTTGTCAATTGGTGCAAGGGTGGAAAGAAAAAACTTTATCTATGGGGGGCAAAGAGGTTCTACTTAAAGCTGTAGCCCAAGCTCTTCCGGCATATGCAATGTCTGTATTCAGGGTTCCGAAAAAAATATGCAAAGGAATCACGGATGCAATAGCGCAGTGTTGGTGGGGTGATGACATCAGTAATAAGAAGATGCACTAAGAAGATGCACTGGTTTGCCTGGTGGAAGCTTTGTGTCCCAAAATCTAGGGGAGGGATGGGGTTTAGAGACCCTCATTGTTTTAATTTGGCGATGCTTGCGAAGCAAATTTGGAGATTACTGGAGGCACCAGATAGCTTGTGTGCAAGAGTTCTGAGGAGTAAGTATTACCCTGATGGTAAGATTCTTAATGCAAAACTTAAACCTGGTTCTTCCTTCACGTGGCAGAGTATATTGTCTGGTCTGAACACTTTTAATAAGGGGGCGATATGGCGTGTTGGAGATGGGCAGCAGATTCAGATCTGGGAGGATGCATGGCTTCCATGTAGTAATTCTGGAATGGTATTAACACCTAAGGGTCATTGCTTACTAAAATATGTCTATGAACTGATTGATCCTTGCACAGGGAGATGGGATGTTGATCTGATTCGTAGTATCTTTTGGGAGGTTGATGTCCAACAAATATTGGCGATTCCATTGAGTCAGCATGGTATGGGCGATTTTGTGGCATGGAAATTTAACAAGAATGGCCTCTTTTCAGTTCGATCCGCATATCATGTGGAGTGGGAATCGACATTCGGTGTATCCATGGAACGATCGGATGGGGCCGGATCATCAGGTTTAAACAATGTTTGGAGAGACATGTGGAAATGTGCAGTGCCAGCAAAGGTGAAAATTTTCGCCTGGAAATGTTTACATGTCATTCTTCCTTGTTATGGTGTATTGGCCAACCGTCATATTATGAATAATTGCCTGTGCCCGGTCTGCAAAAAATATTGCGAGGATATTAAGCATGTCTATTTCAGTGTGCGGAAGCAAAGGAAATCTGGGTCAAACTCGGTTTGATAGAAGTGGTCAAAGAAGCTTGCGAGGTCGATCGGTCTGGTAGTGCTATTCTGGATTATTTGTTAGCAGGGAGGTTTAAGAATCCAACTGATGCATCTGTGAAGTACATAAAAGAAACAATTTTGACATCGGCTTGGTACATTTGGTGAAGAAGAAGACAAACGGTCCATGCAGAAAGTTTGCAGTCCTTGTCACATGCAGCGCTATCAATTCAAGTTTTGGTGTCAAATTTTGGTAAAGCATCAGGTAAAGAGTCCCAACCAAAGTCGAGTATCTGGAAGAGGGCGACTACTGGATTTATATCTCTGTAAATGTTGATGCAAAGTTTGATATTGACTTTGGCTCTGGAGCTACTGGCATGGTGATTAGAGGTGATAAGGGAAGATTTCTAGCAGCAGGCTCCCAGATGCTATTTTTTAGCCCATCTCATAACCAATAGATAACCACCTAGATCCCAGAGAATTTCCAAGCGCGCCTTCTAAACCGTGACGGAGGGAGTACGTGTAGAAGTAGGAAACCAAATCACCCCTTCTTCTTTCTTTTTTTGCGGGACCCTTCTTCTTTTTTTGAATGCCATTATGGCTTGTTTTAAACCTTGTCCACAAGATGGCACTAAACCTTGTCTATTGTGGAAACGCACGCAAATTTAACTGTGCCTTCTAAACCGTGACGGAAGAAGTAGATGTTTGGAGGTTGGAGATACTATTATTTTGGAGACCAATTAGTTAAATTGGAAGATGTTTTTGTTGCACATATATGGATACAAAATCTAGTCGGAGACAAAGATTGTCAACGAGGTTTGACCAGCTATTATTTTGATCAGAAAGGACGTCCACAAGATGGCACTAAAAAGAGAGGCCATGTGCCATACGGTCAAGGCAAAGTACATGCACGTACAGGATTAATTCCTGATGCCACCAATCCATGGGTTCCACCGTGAAGACGTGCGGCAACAAACAAGTTTATTTTTTAGTTGGTTTATTCTGTTAGATTCTAAGTTGGTTTTAGATAATTAATTAGGTACGAGTCCGAGATCTTTAGGCTTACGCGTGGGTTGTAAGCCTATATATAAAGGCATCAATGGTCATTGTAAGGGGAGGTTATTTTGAGATGAATTAAACACTGCGTGTGTTTCGGCCGTCAGGCATTATCGAGTTTAGAGAACTTTTGTCAAAAATCCCTACTGGCTGTGAGTTCCTGCGACGCGACGCGCTGGGGATTACAAGCTGAGCCTGTACGGTTCGTCCATGTTATTCTTTCGGATTGAGGAGTTGGCTGTTGTTTCCGTGGGATTTGCGAACATCTTCGTAAACCCGCTATTTGTTTTTGCTGCAATGGAGTTTTGTGTCGTGAAAGATTGGGCCAACAACGGACCGACCCTCGTCTCGAGGTTCGCTCCTCGTCAATTTGTGAAATATAAATTGAGATGTACTGAATAAAGAATAAAATGATCTGAAATTTCACTCGAAATTGCATCATAACATGTATATGAAACATTTGGCTGAAGTTGTGAATTTTTTAAATAAGTTATCTATTTTTAAAAAATCTTTAATTTTGTGAATGTTGAACATTTTTTGTATAAACGCACCCATCAAACTTTTAATTTAAATGTGTACATAAGATGGCAAATTCATAGTAAAACAATCTGCTGCTGCTGCACTAAACATCTGATTGCTGAGATAGATGAGCAACGAATAAATTGTCAATAATAGATAGTTGGGAAATGGAAAATAGATCCATGCAGATGATGTATGCATGTGTAGCGTGTGCTAGCGTGTTCTTTTTTCATCTTGGTTGGTTGGTAATGTGAGGATCCAGGATATGTGTAGTGCACTGAGTTCAAGAACTGTCATTGGTGCGGTTTGAGTCGTAACGGTCCATATTCCTGTACTTGAACATGTGTGCATTGTTGTCTGAAATTCAGAGCTTGATTAATAGTACATGGAAGAACAAACATGTGTGATTCTGCAAGTGGGACATGTAAACTTGTTATTCAGGCTTATTTTTTGAGCAATAGAGCCGGGGAGCTCCTCCCTGTTGATCCAGAAAAAAACTCGAACATAAGCGTAATGGCACCGAACCGGAATACATACTCCCTCCTTCCATCTATATAGGGCCTAATGCATTTTTCGAGGCTAACTTTGACAAAATATTAGAGCAATAATATATGACATGCAACTTACACAAAGCATACCGTCAAATTTGTATGTGAAAGGAGCTTTCAATGATATAATTTTCATATTATGCATGTCATGTACTATTAATCTTATTAATAGTCAAAGACGGTCTTGGAAAATGCATTAGGCCTTATATAAATGGAAGGAGGGAGTAGCAGAATTAGCACTTGTAAACAATAGACAGAAGCAACTTTGGTCTTTGTGCCGCCAAAATGAAGAGCGGGCTGGTGTGCATGCATCAATGTACGTAATCTGAATTCTGAACGCTTTTCTATGTAGTACTTTCTTTCCTTGTCTGAAAAACATGCATGCATGCATGCATGCATGAGAGCGAGATTACAGGCTAAAGCCAGCATATATTCTGAAGTTGATCAATAAAAAATGCATGCATGTACACGGTGGTGAGCATACCAAACGGAAGCACACAGAGAAACAGCTAGCAGATTAAATCATCATATATAGGATCGTCCAGGTTACATCGTTTTTATTTTTTGATTGACGATAAAACTCAGGCGCTCTGCCATGCATATTTCAGAAGTCGAAACCAAACACGGTGGAACACTACATCCAGTTCGTCAACACTCAATACCGTATCTCGATCGAGCCTCACATCGTGCATAAGATAGAATCATACAACTAGTCGTCAGTCAGTCAGTCAGGCATGGGTGGTGCCTCATGAGCTGAACTAATCGGTCCTCAATCCTCCTCACCTCCCAAAAGGAGGGCCAGAAAGCTGGCAAAGTCGCCCGCCAATGAAGAAGATGGTCCAGTAGACCATGAGGATGTTGTCGGGGTCGGCAGCCAACGTGAGGATGAAGTGGACGGCGATGGCGAGCTCCAGCTCGAACGCGCGGACACGGCGGTGGCGGCCTGGGAGTGTTAGACTGTATTTACATGTGTATATTGTAACGTTGTATACCACCTCATTATATTATATATATGTGATAGGCCACCCCTAGAGGGTTGTGCCGGTTCCCCCCAAAGCCTATTGTCTTACATGGTATCACACTAGGTTACGTCCGCTTCCGCCTAAAAACCCTAAACCGCCGCCGCCGCCGCCGCCACCGCCGCCGCCGCCGCGCCCGCCGCCGCCGTCGCCCGACTGCTATGACGTCCGCCGCTGCGTCCGGCTCCACTGCCACCGGTTTTCTGCCGGCCTCCCTCGCGGCACTTCTCTCGAGGCCGCTGGATGCCGCCTCCCTTCAGGCGCCGATCGGGACACGGAGCGTCGGCTCCCTCTTCGCGCTCCCGCCGGCTGCTACTTCGCCCGGGCAGGCGCTTGTGGCTCACACCACCGCCGCCCCGTCAACCGCGGCTGTCGCGCCCTCGGCCACTGCGCCGCTGGTGGCGGAGGACGTCGCGCTGGCAGGCTTCGCGGTGTCAACCGCGGCCATCGCGCCCTCTGTCACCGCGCCGGTTGCCCCTCCGACTGTCTCCACGGTGTTCTCACCTCAGCCAGTCTCCTCGATGGGATCGCAGCCGCCGCCGCCGTTTCACTTCGGCCATCTCATCACCATCAAGTTGTCGTCGGACAATTACATCTTCTGGCGCGCGCAGGTTCTTCCGCTTCTTGGGAGTCACTACCTGCTTGGCTATGTCGACGGCTCTCTCCCTTGCCCTCCTGCGCTGGTTGACAGCGTGCATGGTCCGGTCTATAATCCGGCTCACCGTGTCTGGACAGGGCAGGATCAGGCGAACCTCTCCTCCATCCAGGGGTCGCTCTCTCCGCCGTTGCTGGGCTTGTTGTCTTCGCCAAGACGTCCCACGAGGCATGGACTATTCTTGAGCGCTCGTTTGCGGCACAGTCGCAGGCTCGTGTATCTGGGCTCCGTCGCCAACTTGGGGAGTGTCAGAAGCTTGACTCCACCGCCACTGAGTTCTACAACAAAGTCAAGAGTCTCGCCGACACGCTGGCCTCCATTGGACAGCCCCTCACCGACTCCGAGTTCAACTCGTTTATTGTCAATGGTCTTGATGAGGAGTATGACGCCCTAGTCGAGATCATCAATGAGAGGGGCAACTCCACGCCCCTGCCAGCACACGAGGTCTTTTCACGCCTCCTGCTTACTGAGCAACGAGTCGAGACGCGCCGATTCAGGGGCAACGGCGCCCTCTCGGCAAACGCCGCCACCAAGGGTGGTCGCTCCTCTGCTTCATCCAAGGCTCCTTCGGGGCAGTCACCACCACCCGCCTCGGCCCCTCCTCCTACTGCGACGCTACCAGGGGCTGGCGGTCCCCGTGTGTGCCAGCTTTGTGGTCGCGATGGGCACTGGGCCTCGAAGTGTCACAAGCGCTTCCAGCGGGGTTTTCTTGGTCTTGGCAATGACGGGAAGGATACACGCAACTTTGCTCGCCAGGTCGCCATGGCTGATCGTCCGCCGCCGCAGAAGCCACAGGGACACACTCAGTCCTACTCCATTGATCCCCACTGGTACATGGACTCTGGGGCGACAGAGCACCTGACCAGTGAGATGGGGAAGCTTCACACTCGTGAACCCTACCATGGCTCCGACAAGATCCACACCGCCAATGGAGCAGGTATGCACATCTCTCATATTGGTCAAGCATCACTTCTCACTAGACATGCCAATAGGAGTCTTCAACTTCGCAATGTTCTTCGAGTTCCATCTGTGACACGTAATCTTCTTTCAGTTCCTAAACTCACTCGTGATAATAATGTGCTTTGTGAATTTCATCCTTTTGATCTTTTTATTAAGGATCGGGGCACGAGGGACATTCTTCTTAGTGGGCGGCTCTGCCAAGGTCTCTATCGTCTGGAGCATCCTGGCGTCGCTCGTGTCTTCAGTGGAGTTCGGGTATCTCCGTCACAGTGGCATGCTCGTCTTGGTCACCCGGCCACACCTATTGTCCGGCATGTTTTGCGTCGTCATGAGCTTCCTAGTGTGTCTAGTAATAAAGATGTAGCAGTGTGTGATGCTTGTCAGCAGGGGAAGAGTCATCAACTTCCTTTTTCGGAGTCCAGTCGTGAGGTGAAACATCCTTTAGAACTTGTGTTTTCAGATGTATGGGGTCCTGCTCAGACTTCTGTTAGTGGTCATAATTATTATATCAGTTTTGTTGATGCTTACAGCCGCTTTACCTGGCTTTATCTTATCAAACGTAAATCTGATGTGTTTGACATTTTTGTTCAGTTCCAAAAACATGTTGAACGCCTTCTCAAGCACAAAATTGTTCATGTTCAGTCGGACTGGGGTGGCGAGTATCGCAACCTCAACTCTTTCTTTCAGTCGCTTGGGATCACTCACCGTTTAGCATGTCCACATACACATCAGCATAATGGTTCAGTAGAACGTAAGCATCGTCACATTGTTGAAGCTGGTCTGACTCTTTTGGCCCATGCATCTGTTCCGTTTCGTTTTTGGAGTGATGCTTTCACCACTGCATGTTTTCTCATCAATCGTACTCCCACTCGTGTTTTGAATATGAAGACTCCCATTGAAGTTCTCCTTAATGAACAACCGGACTACACCTTTCTCAAGGTGTTTGGGTGTGCTTGCTGACCCCATCTCCGTCCATATAACAAGCGTAAGCTCGAGTTTCGTTCCAAGAAGTGTGTTTTTCTTGGTTATAGCTCTCTTCATAAAGGATACAAATGTCTTCATGTTCCCACTAATCGTGTCTACATCTCTCGGGATGTTGTGTTTGATGAGCATGTTTTTCCCTTTGCCAAACTCCCTGTGTCCACTACCGAGCCACCTGTCATGCATTCATCCTCTGTTGCTTCTGACCAATTTGATGATGTTGCATATTCTCCTCTATTGTTGCCTAACCATGGTGCAGGCACTGGTCGTGGGGCTCGTTTGGAGATTCTGGAAGCGCCATCTTCCTCTTCGTCGCCATCGCCTTCATCCTCGGCACCTTCTGTTGTGCATGAGGAGCACATGGCGCCCCTGCATGGCCTCGGTTTCCGTGCTCATGCATGGCCGATCGACGTCCTGGCCCGGTCGCCTCTGGCTTCTGGGCTGCCTTCGCCATCGTCACGCCCTGCAACCCCGCCGACTGGGCCGGCCTCCTCGGTCCCCGTCTCGCCCAGGGCGTCGGGGCAGTCATCACCAGGCCTGGCCTCGCCCGCCCCTGCCTCGCCTAGGGTGTCTGGGCCCTTCTCACCAGGGCCGGCCTCGCCTGCTCTCGCCTCGCCAAGGCCGTCTGGGCCGGTGTCACCGGAGCTGGCCTCGCCCACCCTCGGTTCGCCCATGGCCTCTGAGCCCCTGTCGTCGGGCCAGTCTTCGCCATGCAGCCCGGAGTCGTCTGTCCCGAGCTCGCCTGAGGTGATTCCTGCATCTCCGGCGACCGTCACGTCTCCGTCACCTTCGCCTCTGCCGGCTCCTGCTGCTGCTCTACGTCCACATACGCGCAGTCGGAGTGGCATTTTTCAGCCTAAGCAACGTCATGATGGCACATTTGCTTGGTTAGCGGTGTGCATGTCTGCTGCTCTCGCAGATCCATCCTCTGAGCCACGCACGTATCAAGCTGCTATGCGCATTCCTCATTGGAGAGAGGCCATGGAGCAGGAGTATCAAGCGCTTCTTCGCAATCAGACATGGACTCTTGTTCCTCCACAATCACGGGTAAATGTCATTGATTCCAAATGGGTTTTCAAAGTGAAGAAGCATTCTGATGGGTCCATTGAGCGCTATAAGGCTCGTCTGGTTGCTCGTGGTTTTCGACAGCGTTTTGGACTTGACTATGAAGACACCTTCAGTCCAGTGGTCAAGCCTACTACCATCAGACTTCTTCTCTCTCTGGCTGTTACTCGAGGTTGGTTTCTTCGTCAGCTTGATGTTCAAAATGCTTTTCTTCATGGTGTCTTGGCGGAGGAGGTTTACATGTGCCAGCCTCCGGGTTTCTCTGATCCGGATCGCCCTGATCATCTCTGTCGTCTGTCCAAGGCAATTTATGGTCTGAAGCAGGCTCCTCGTGCTTGGCATGCTCGTCTTGCAATGGCTCTTCGTGCTCATGGTTTTGCATCATCAACTGCTGACTCCTCATTGTTTCTTCTTCAAAGGCCTGAGGTTACTATGTACTTGTTGATCTATGTAGATGATATCATTTTGGTCAGCTCCTCTCAGTCGGCTGCTACTGCGCTTGTTCGCTCACGTGGTGCTGATTTTGCGGTCAAGGACCTTGGGAAGCTTCATTACTTTCTTGGTGTGGAGGTTACTTCTCGTGCTGCTGGCCTTGTTATGACGCAGAAGAAGTACTCTCTGGATTTGTTGCAGCGAGCTGGGATGCTTAAGTGCAAACCGACGACTACACCCATGTCTACCACTGATAAGCTCAATGCTGTTGATGGTGTGCTTCTTTCTTCTTCTGATGCGACCGAGTACCGGAGTATTGTTGGTGGGCTCCAGTACTTGACGATCACGCGACCAGACATTTCCTATGCTGTTAACCGAGTCTGCCAGTATCTGCAGTCACCCCGTGACACTCATTGGTCTGCTGTTAAGCGGATTTTGCGCTATATTCGTTTCACGGTGGCTCATGGTTTGCATATTCGGCCGTCTGACTCTGGTTGTCTTTCAGCATATTCTGATGCAGACTGGGCTGGCAATCCGGATGACAGGCGATCCACGGGGGGTTATGCTGTCTTCTTTGGCTCTAACCTGATTGCCTGGAGTGCTCGGAAACAGGCTACTGTCTCGCGTAGCAGTACTGAGGCTGAGTATAAGGCTGTGGCCAATGCCACATCAGAGATTATCTGGGTACAGTCCTTGCTTCAGGAGTTAAGTATACCCCAATCACAGCCTCCTGTTCTTTGGTGTGATAACATCGGTGCTACATACCTTTCTGCAAATCCGGTATTCCATGCCCGAACGAAACACATTGAAGTTGACTATCACTTTGTGCGTGAACGTGTCTCTCAGAAGCAACTACAGATCAAGTTTATTTCTTCCAAGGATCAACTTGCTGACATCTTCACCAAGCCATTGCCTTTGCCACAGTTTGAGACTTGCAGGCGCAATCTTACCCTTCTAGATTCATTAGAAAGTGGCTAAGATTGAGGGAGGGTGTTAGACTGTATTTACATGTGTATATTGTAACGTTGTATACCACCTCATTATATATATATATATGTTAGGCCACCCCTAGAGGGTTATGCCGGTTCCCCCCAAAGCCTATTGTCTTCCAGGGAGCAGCAGCGCGAGCGCCGAGCTGCCTGAGTCGCAGCGCAGTACACCATCCGGGTAATGTCCGTCGGCTGGACGCACTGCATGAACATGATGGATATGGATCGGCCGAAGCACCCAAGGGGATATAGTACGTACGTAGACGTACGGGTCGTAGTACTCATGCACCGTCGCTGGACAAACGGATGCTCAAGCCGTGCTTCCCTGATCCCTATGCGATCGACAGGGTTCATCGTCTTGGAGCTTTTTAACAAGCCGAGGCGATTCTTCGAGCGAGACAAAGCGAAGCAAAGCGATGCCGTGTGGGCCCGCCTCAGCACCCACCACGTGTCGAGCCTCAACTTTTTACAGGTCATCAATTAAGTTCTATTATTATTACAAACCCATTTACTCCTATTTACTACTCCATATCCCGTACCACTTTATGCCGTAGTGAAGGCATGTCATCAACCTTCATTTTAACAAGGATCATGCTGAATTTTGTAGGCCTTTGAAGCCCCTGATCCCTATTTACTACTCCATTTTATAGAGCCCATGGAGTATCTTCTTTGTCTTTTTCAAGCTAGAAAGGGATATGAGGCTTCAAAGGCCTACAAAATTCAGCATGATCCTTGTTAAAACGAAGGTTGATGACGATTGATGACATGCCTTCACTATGGAGGCAGTACGTGCTATCCAACTTCACAAGCTTTTACTAAGGCATAAACTGGTGAGCTATAAGGGCATTTACAATGGTGGCATATGGATACATATGCCCTATAACAAAAAGTAATTTGAGGCATCTATATTTATTTTTTCTCCCCAATGCAAGCCATCACTAGTGGGCCTCATTAAAAAATAATAAAAAAAGACTCTAGTACACATGCATCTCTACTTTTCATTCCAATCTTTTCAGCTTTTGTCACCGGACCACATTTTTCTCTACAAGCACCCGCCTCCTGGAGAGGATCCCGCTTCCCTATCCGAACCTACTTTACGTCATATCCGATCCTACATGGCATGTGAGGCATCACCTTGAGGCTATGCATACATGCCCTAATGTGATACCCAACCACACACGTTTTTACAAAGGCATAGAGTGGTTAGGCATCATGTGCTATCCAACCCCACAAGTTTTTAGTAAGGCATAAAGTGATGAGGCGTCATGTGCTATCCAACCCCGCAAGTTTTTAGTAAGGCATAAAGTGACGAGGCATCATGTGCTCCAAGCCCCCAAGTTTTTAGTAAGGCACAAAATGATGAGGCATCATGTGCTCCAACCCCGCAAGTTTTTAATAAGGCATAAAGTGGTGAAGCATCATGTGCTATTCATCCCCGCAAATTTTCAAGGCATCATAATCCTCTAGTGAGCTCTCTATCCTTCCACACTTTTTCTAATTCCTAGACGGGGACAACAAACCCGAACCATTTTCTGTGGATTTTCCTTCTTTTTCTTTAATTTGGAAAGTAAATGGACTTTTTCTTCTTTTCCTTTAATTTGGCAAGAGACCCGCTCGTTTGCACCAGTCAGCTTTGCTCTAAAAAGCAACACTTGACCAGATGTTGTTGGACTAGCCGAGCCAGGGCCTACATGCATGGCCAGTTAGTTCCATTAAGAATGTGTGACAGTCACTGTTTAATTTGTTCTGAGCATATGAAAAGGCATATTTTAACGTGGTCCCTCTTATCTCCTCTTTTTACATGTGAGGTAAGAAGATAAGAGTTAATCAAGCTATTCACTAATGAGATCAACGGCTAAAATCATATGAAAAAATAATCGAACAAAAATCTGAAACTCTCAACACATGAGACATATCAACATCCAGCAAGAAAATCAAGAACATAACAAATTAACCCCTTGCATATGATCCAAAGAAAAAAATCGATGGAGCAAACTGAAGTAACAAAGAACCTGCAGGTCAAGCCATAGCAGGACACAAACATGATAAACACCGTAGGTTCATGAGTGAAAACCAAAATGTTCATGATGTCAAAAAATGTCCGTGATTTCCAAAAATGCGAGCCAATTTGGATATTTATGAACATTTTTTGAATTTGATGAACATTTGTAAAAATTATGGTGAACAATTTTGAATAAGATAAACATTTTTTTCAAAAAAACTGGATGAACAAATTTTGATTTCGATGAACAAAATTTGAATTTTTTGATTTTTTTAGAAATTAATGAACAAATTTCGCAGATCAACCAATGACAAGATCATCTGCAATCCGATCATATGGGGAAAGGATCATCATAGATTATATTATACTCCCTCCATTCCTAAATATATATGTCTTTTTAGACATTTTAAATAGACTACAACATATGGATGTATGTATACATGTTTTAGAGTGTACATTCACTTATTTTTCTCTATATGTAGTCACTTGTTGTAATCTTTAGAAAGACTTATATTTGGGAACGGAGGGAGTAGAAAAAAAACAAGATCATCTCATCTGAACCCCTATGAACCTAGCTTATAGTTATGTTCTACGTAGATTGAGCGGTCGCTGGATTAATAGATTTAATAGGTCCACCGGATCGAGGAGGCTAGCATTTTCTTATTAATGTAGGAATTTTTAATATATTTCTCTATGTTTGACCCGTATTGTGCTTTTTGTGATAAAATGAATTCAAATTTATCAAATCATGACCAGAGTATAATTCAAATTCATTTAAATTTTAAATTTCATTTGAAAATTTTCTGAAATAAACTGAGATGTTACAGAATAAATAATAAAATGATCTGAAATTTCACTCAAAATTGCATCATAACATGTATGTGAAACATTTATCTGAAACTGTGAATTTTTAAAATAAGTAATCTATTTTTTAAAATTCTTTAATTTTGTGAATGTTGAACATTTTTTGTATAAACCCACCCACCAAACTTTTAATTTAAATGTGTGCAGAAAATAGCAAATTAATAGTAATACAATCTGTTGCTGCTACACTAAGCATCTGATTGCTGAGATACATGGCAACAAATAAATTGTCAAATTATTACATAGTTGGGACATGAAAAGTAGTTCCATGCAGCTGATGTATGCATGTGTAGCGTGTGCTAGCAAGTTTTTGTGTCATCTTGGTTGGTTGGTAATGTGAGGATCCAGGATGTGTGCAGTCCACTGAGTTCAAGAACTGTCACAGGTGCGGTTTGAGCGTAGCAGTCCATATTCCTGTACTTGAACATGTGGGCATTGTTGTCTGAAATTCAGAGCTTGAATAGTACATGGAAGAACATACATGTTTTTTTTCTTTTTTGAAGTAAACATACATGTGTGATTCTGCAAGTCGAACATGTAAATCTGTTATTCAGGCTTCTTTTTGAGCAATGGAGCCGGGAGCTCCTCCTTGTTGATCCAGGAAAAAACTCAAACATAAGCGTAATGGCACCGGAACCGGAATATATATAGCAGAATTAGCACTTGTAAACAATAGACAGAAGCAACTTTGGTCTTTGTGCAGCCAAAATGAAGAGCGGGCTGGTGTACATGCATCAGTGTAATCTGAAGGTTTTACTCTGCACTTCCCTTCCTTGTCTGAAAAACACATGCATGCATGCATGAGAGCGCGATTACAGGCTAAAACCAGCATATATATTCTGAAGTTGATCAATCATGTACAGAGTGCTGAGCATACCAAACTGAAGCATACAACATAAATAAAACAGCTAACAGATTAAAGCACCACAGGATCGTCCAGTTTACACCTTTTTAAATTTTTGGACGATAAAAGGCCATGTTTCAGGAGTCGAAACCAAGTACTAGTCGATGAGGGATATCTACCCGGTTAACAGAATACAGTACACTACTAGCTAGATTAATACAGCACTCGATCGATCATCACAGCATAAGCTCCTAGAAGGCTAGAACCACTCATCAATGCCTACGTACTACTCGTCAGTCAGTCTCAGTCATGGGTGCCTCATCTAAAGAGCTCAACTAATGGGTCCTCAATCTTCCTCACCTCCCAACATGAGGGCCAGGACGCTGGCGTAGTCGCCCGCCATGAAGAAGATGGTCCAGTAGATCATGACAATGTTGTGGGACTCGGCAGCCATCATAAGGACAAAGTGGACGACGATGGCTAGCGTGAGCACGAGGTAGACGAGGGCACGGCGGACGCAGCGGTGGCGGCCTGGGAGCAGCAGCGCCAGCGCCGCCGCGGCCGCCTGAGACGCAGCGCAGGACACCATCCAGGTAATGTCCGTCGGCTGGACGCACTGCATGATGAATATGATGGATCGATCGGTCGGGATGTAAGCATCCAAGGCGTTGTACGTAGACGGGTCGTAGTTGTTACATACTTACATTACATACCAGGTCGCAGGGGAGGTGGTGGTAGGCGAGGGCGAAGGAGACGAGGAAGACGCCGGCGGTGAAGAGCGCCCAGGCGCTGACCATCCGGGCAACATCCGGGACCGGGATCTTCTTCTTGGCCATGGTCTCGCCGTCGCCGTCGACCTCCATGGTCGATCCGGCCTCCTTTTTTTGCTGCGGCGAGTCGATATGGATCCAAGCTAGCTAGCCAGGACAAGAGCACGCGATTAGAAAAAGGAAACGGAGGGGAGACAGAGGACTAGAGGAGTAGATCAGACAGACCACGACGAAAGACAAAGTTAGCAACATTCGATGGCCGGGAACAGTAGCTCACCGTCGCTGGAGAAACGGATGTTGAAGGTGCTTCCTTCCCTGCTCACTATGCGCGCGAGATTGTGTTGGAGCTAATTGGAGGCGGCTGCATGTGGAGCCTCTTAACAAGCCGAAGCGATTGGAGCCAAGCAAAGCGACGCCGTGTGGGCCCGCCGAAGTGTCGAAGCGAGACACGCGTCATCAATTAAGTTCTCTCTGTTATTACAAGCCCATTTATTCACTATATATCTTCTTTCTCAGGCTAGAAAGGAAGATGGGGCTTCAAAGGTCTACAAAATTCAGCGTGATCCTTGTTAAAAAATAAAACAGGTTGATGACATGCCTTCGCTAAGGCATAAAGTGGTGAGGCATCATGTGTTTTCCAACCCGTAAGTTTTTACCAAAGTATAAAGTGGTGAGGCATCGTGTGTTTTTCAACCCGTAAGTTTTTACCAAAGCATAAAGTGGTGAGACATCATGTGTTTTCCAACCCGTAAGTTTTTATCAAAGCATAAAGTGATGAGGCATCATGTGCTATCCAACCCCGCATGTTTTTTCCAAGGCATAAAGTGATGTGGCATCATGTGCTATCCATCCCCGCAAGTTTTCAAGGCATCATCCTCCTCTAGAGAGCTTTTTCCTTCCACACTTTTTCTAATTTCTAGACGAGGACAACAATCCCAAACCATTTGCTGTGACTTTTCCTTCTTTTATTTAATTTGGCAAGTAAATGGGTTTTCCTTCTTTTCCTTTAATTTGACAAGAGAGACCCGCTTGTCTGCACGGATTAGCTTTCCTCTAAAAAAGCAACACTTGACCAAATGTTGTTGGACTAGCCGAGCCTACGTGGCCAGCTAGTTGCGTTAAGAATGTGTGACAGTCACTGTTTAATTTGTTCTGAGCATATGAAAAACAAATTAGTCAAAAGTCTGAAATTCTCAATACATGAAACATGTCGACATCCAGCAAGAAAATCAAGAACCTAGCGAATTAACCCCTCACATATGATCCGGAAAAAAAAAATCGATGGAGCAAAATTGACACAGTGGTGGCCATACCAAACTGAAGTAACAAAGAACCTGCAGGTCAAGCCATCACAGGATCATCCAATCCAATCTACGTCTTAACAGAACACAAACACGATGATCACCGTAGGGGGGTATAAAATATTTCCAGTTAGCTTCATCCCCTGTATGACAATTGCTCTGCATAACCCATGGTGCAAAACACAGAATATGCAGATGATAATGATGACCACAGCAAACTGAAATACACGTAGATACTACAGATCAAACCATCACAAGATTATCTGCATTCTCGATCATCTGGGGAAAGGATCATCATAGATTATTCAAAAAAGGAAGAAAAAATGATCATCTGCTAACTCACTTTACTACATCTTAACAGAACAAGCACAAAACGATTGATGCAGCGAGTTTGGGGAATCCTATAAGGTTCAAACACACATGCGGTTCAAACTTCAACAGAATCTTACCAGCTGAACGACATTCCCATGCATGCACGGCAAGATTCAGAGTAAAAGTCTGAAGTAATCTAGATGCAATCTGATCCATCTTAAACAGTACTGATGCATGCAGGAACGAAATTAGCACAAGCAAGACCAAAAGTTCAGCAAACAGTCCGTGTAATTAAGCAGAGGTCTCTAGACCAATAAGAACAGGGCAACCGGATCCGTCAAATTCGAACCAAAATTCATTCAAGCCGTACTGGATAACGAAACAACCATTCGGTACCACAAAATGTCATCAAAAGTGGAAAGGGAACACACATTGCTCATCGCGACATCCATACGACTGCCCAATCTCTCATCCAAACCCCTATGAACTAAAAGACTGCCCAATCTCTCATCCGAACCACTACGAACTACTCCAGTAAATGATCTTAGATCTGGTCCAGAGAAGGTCTTGGACATCAGACATGGTTGTAGACGCTAATTATTTAGTAATACAAGAATTATTTCGCAAAAGAAGTAAGACCTTGTGTGGCTTTTTTTTCGTTGAAGCTAGACATAAACATATGTATATGTACTCCTAGCTACATCTGTCTTGCTGTCACAAAATGAAAAGGAAGAAGAAAGGTACACCTAGTCACCTATATTAAAACACTTTTGCTTCAGTACCCCCCCCCCCCCCCCCCTAATATGATCCGGTAAGTCAAACTGCTTGCTATATATATGAACAACAGGTACTCCTTCAGTAGTTACCTTGACAGCCATTGTTGAGGTAGGCGTTGCCCCCATACCCCAGGGAGCACTTGCACAAGTACCCAGGTCCATTGCTCGCACTCTCACAGTAACTGTTTGCACTAACACAAGCATAGTTTTTTTGAGGGCTAATGGCAGGTGCTCTGCCTTTTCATTATAGATTAGGAATTTACAAGAGAGAAGTCTGAAGCCCTAGGGCAGACAAAAAGAGAAAAAGAACAGAATTGCATAGCTAGAGGCCTCGAAAAAGCCAAGTCCAGGTATGTTAAGTCAGACCTGACTAAGCAAGCCACCATATCAGCAGTTGAAGAAAGGTTTTGAAAGATTCTTCGGTTTCGCTCGTTCCAGATGTTCCAGGCGAAGAAAAGCGCAGCTGCTGCCTTGTTTTGTTGCCCGTAGGCAAAGCTTCTCCCCCAGGATGTGGTAGAGGTGAACGGCAAGGTTGTTTGTAGCTGACAGTTAGGGAGCATGACAATAATCTTTTGCCACACTTCCTTTGCAAAAGGGCAGGAACTGATCAGGTGGGCGGCAGTCTCAATTGTTTGATCACAGAGGGAGCAGGTGTCATTGTGTTCACATCCTCTCGCACGGAGACGATCAGCAGTTGGCAGTCTATTTTGAGCTAGCAGCCAAGCAAAAAATTTGATTTTTCCCTCCACCTTTGCTTTCCAAATGGCATTTAACTCTGGCTTCGCAATGGTTCCGATGAATTGGGCATCATAGGCAGTTGCAACAGTGTACGTTTTGCTGTCGTTCCATCTCCATTCAATGTCGTCTGGTTGATCCAAAAGAGTAATCCCTTGAATCCGGTGCCACAGGTCAATAAAAGAAAGCAGGTCTTCAGTGGTGCTAAGACGTTCGATTCCTTTCATCCAGCGGCCTTGGTGGAGAGCAGCAGCCACAGAAGAATTTTTCCTCCTTGCAAGCTTGTGGAGGTGTTGGGCAATGTCCTTAGGAGCTGTTCCACTTAACCACGTACTACTCCAAAACTTGGCCCTTTGACCGTCGCCGAGCTTGACAGTTGTGGAGGTGTTGAAAAGCTGCATGTCAGTACAAGTGCAAGGGAGTTGCGATCCAACCCAAGGCCTGTTGGGGTATTTCCAGGAGTACCAAGCCCACCTTAACCTCAAGGATCTGCTGTAAAAAATGAGATTTTTGACTCCAAGACCCCCAAGCTTTTTGGGGGAGCAGACTTGTTGCCAATTGACCGCACATTGGCCTCCTTTGGCCTCTTCTTCTCCTTTCCACAGGAAGCTTCTTCGAAGTTTGTCAATCCTCTTTACAACCCATTTGGATGGCGTAAAAATGGTCAGATAGTATGTTGTCAAGGAGGTTAACACAGAATTGGTAAGGGCCAGCCGCCCCTTCTTGTTAAGTAATTTGCCCTTCCAGCCCGCAAGCTTTGCTGCAACTTTATCAATGAGCATTTGAAAATCCACCCTGCGAAGCTTGCGAATACTCAAAGGTAGCCCAAGGTACTTGCATGGTAAGGAGCTGGTTTCGCCCTCAAAGTCAGCTAGAACCTCATCAATAACCTGGTCTTCACACCCAATTGGGTATGCTGCTAGCCAGAGTGCTTTCTTAAGGGGAAGAAGTATTCAAGAGAATTTTCTTTATGTCCAAAACCTCATACAGAATCTACACCTTGCAAAGAAACCCACCTTATTCCTGAAGCTAGATATTGCAAAAGCTTTCGATTCGGTCAAGTGGGATTATCTTCTCGATGTTTTGAAGCATGTGGGATTCAACCAGAGATTCCGAGATCTGATAGCTATCTCACTTGCCTCTACCTCTTCGCGGATCATCCTAAATGGTGCTCCTGGTACACCTTTTCTGCATCGCCAAGGCCTGAGATAGGGTGACCCGCTTTCGCCGTTGCTGTTCTTGCTAGCCATCGATCCACTACAGAGAATTCTTGACAAAGCTATGGAGGAACATATTCTCAGCCCAATCAACCATCACACTGCATCTGTCAGAATCAGCCTTTACGCAGACGACGCTGCCCTGTTCGTGAACCCTATCAAAGCTGAAGTGTCTGCTCTTCAAACCATCCTGGCGGCCTTTCACAAGCATAGTTTCCTGGCTCAAGGCACGACCCATTTCTGACCGCCCAGTTCACGATGATAGGTGCACCATTCTTCGCCCTCTTGTTGATGAACCCAAGCTTTCCGACAAGGTCATGGCGTAGAAACATGGGTTGAATCCCCACACACTGCTACTGTTAGTCGAGAAGGCCAGCCCGATGGCGGTGAGGTTGGTCAGGATGGACACCTCACAGCAGCCTGTCCCGGTGCACGGGGATCCGTCTTGGGACGCACCGCTGGCACCATCGCAGTAGGAATAGCAGCCGGCAAGGTACATGCTGTTGTTCCCAAAGAAGCCGCCAACGAGCCCCAGGGTGTTGCAGCCAATGACTGTGAAGTGGTTGCGCCCAGGAGATGGGATGAACGGTGTGTCCTGCAGGTTGAACCACACAGTGCCGTTGTTGGTGGCTGATACCACGGCACTCGATGTAATAGGATAGACGATTAGTTTACCTATCTATATTTTGCCAGCCGGTTGTGGCTTTTGGGCATTTTTTTTGTTTTTGTTGCTCTTCGTGAGCCAGCTTTTCATTTTGTTGCGGACTGCAAGACATTATTGAACCACTTTATTTTATAATAAATATGGCCGTATGCATCGTTCTGATGCAGAGGCCGGGGAGTCCCCCTTTTCGAAAAAAAAACCACGGCACTCGATGTGAAGCAGATGTAGCTGATCGGGAATAGCACCCGCATCTCACCACGCTCAAGTGAGATATCAACGACGTCTACAGCCATGCCGGCTGGGCCCCCCACCGTCGGTCGTGGCGGATAAGAGGCATTTTTACAGTCGAGATTGAAGAAGCTGTTGAGGCTGACTGAGGCGCACTGCGCCCCGATGCCGAAGGGGTAAGGGATGAGCACGTCGCCGCACTTTTCAGGGCACCCAGGTAGCGCCAGCGATGTGGTGCCACCCACAGCGGGTGCCAATGCCATCACCAAGAAGACTAGCTCTAGAAAGAACACTGGGACCGGTGTTGGATGCATGGATCGCGCCATCACTTGCTTAATTTGGGGACTTTGTGTGAGTTTGCCGACTGCTGAGCCCCTGAGCTTTTCCTTATATGAAATGAATCGTGCCTTGCCATATAATGTAGTGGATTCCTATAAACGCGTACAAATGTCAGCAACTGATGTAAGTCTACTTACAAGTTCCTTCGACGGTGAGCTAAAGACTTAGCTTAATGCCCATAACTCTCATGATATAAGTCAGATGCATTGATATAGAACATGCTAACTAGCAAGGAGGTAAGACTTTGTCTTAGTCGTCCCACTCAAGCAAGTCTAGACGCGTGTTGTAGCATAATACTATTTTTTTTGAAATGGTCACGGGGGGGGGGGGGGGGGGAGGCTCCCCACCTGAATATATTTCAAAGTGGCCTTAATGCCATGAGATTGATCCGGTTTATAAGGAAAATCAGATCGAAAACCTAGACAATTAGACCCTGTTTATGAGAAAAACCGGGCCGAAAACCGTACAAGAGAGGGTAAAAGAAGAGAAACCAAAAGAAAAGACGCCCAAGACAAGGCACGCCTACCTAGCAACCCGAAGAACATCACCACGAGAGGCACAAGTAGATGAGGGGAGTCGTCGAGGGGTCACAATACCAAGACTTGACAAGCGGCCTAACGCACCACACCGGCGTGCGTACCGAGCGCGCAACAGAGGAGCATCCACATCAACGAGTGACTAGCACGAACCTTGACGGGGAACTCCGCCATAAAGAGTCGGAAACGATTAGCAAGTTGGGGAGGAAACTTGCGGCATCATTGAGCAAAGATGAACCGGGACAACGCCAAGAGCACGAAGCTCGCTGCACCACAACGGTAGCCATGGAGGTCTTGAGCATGCACAGCAAACAGGGCGACACCGACGAACACCACCACAGACGAACACATACCACCGTCGACCCAACCGGTCGCACCACCTACCACCAACATCCCTGCAGCAACACCCACACGTCAACCAAGCAGACCCCGAGATGATGCCTTCAACAAGGGCCGCGACGTCGGATGCGCCGCCATCATCCGCACCAGGAGGACCTGGGCTAGGGGATTCCCCCGAGGTCTCAACTTCCATCTTCATCTGACCAATCAAGGAGAGCCTTGAACGTTGGCCGTCTGGTCGCCACCCAACAACACCCCGTAGGGGGGAGAGGTGTCGTACAGGAACGAGGTGGTCCAGAGAGGATCCCACCCCGCTAACCCGGCTTCTGATGGAAGAATCGAACCACTCCAATGAATGGTCAAGCCAAGAAGTCGTAGGCAAAGCAGCACCTCCTCACCGACACCGACCACACCACCCTCGACCCCAGCCAGTCGCACCACCACCACCATCCGACCCGCAAAGAGCAGCGACCACACAAATCCACCAAACCGATGCCTTCAAGAAGGATTGCGACGCAAAAATGCGCCGCCATCGACCATTCCGGAAGGACCAGGAACAAGGGTTTCCCCTGGAGCTTCGAAGGGAAAGTCACCTTGACAGCGACGCCTCCAAGGAGGTAAGCGACACCCGCGGGCGTCGCCATCGCCGGCTTCGGTCAGAGCAGAGGCTTTCGCCCAAGTGAGCAGACCACCTTCGAGAAGCACCGGTAGACCGCGATACACTGCTTCCTGCACCACCGCAGAGCAAGGTCCACTGCAGCCCGCCGCCACACATGACCAGATCCGGTCCACCGCAGGCCAAATCCAGCCGGATCCAGCCTGCCCACACCGCCCCCCACCAGGAACGCGCCGGCAGAGGCCACCGGGAGGGAGCAGCGAGCGCCTCCACACCACCGTCCCCAGCCTCCACCAGATGAACCGCCGCGCGCCGGAGTCACGCCACGCCGGTCGCCGCCACACGGGGCTCCCCCAGCCCGTGAGCGCGCCACACGAGGAACGGCAGCCCGCCGCCGCCAGATCCGCGCGGGCTTTGCCCGGCGGGGGCTATTGGCGGCGGCGAGGAGGGGGGGAAGAGAGGAAGGGTGGGTTGCCGGGGGAGAGGGCGCCGCCGCCCGAGCCGCCCTGGGAAGAGACGGCGCGGGGGGGGGGGGGGGGGCTTCGAGTTTCCGGCTAGCATAATACTATAATACTGAATTACTGAATGTACATGTACCTGTTTGCACTTTGCACACACACATACAAAAAGTTAACTTCTAACATGTCCATCATATAACTAAGATAAACACCACGGAGCAGCTACATGTCAAAATATACCATTGTATTCAGAAATAGAATAGCATTAATTAGTTGTATATCTGTACGCTGTAAGACCTACTTGCATAGCTCTAAAGTCTTCAAGGTGAATTTGTTATACAACTATAGTTGTTACTGAAAGCTGCCACAAAAACTAGTCTCTAATCTCTACCGATGTGAGAATTTACAGGCCCTTCTATTTTTCATACTATTTTTTCTGGAAATATAAAATTAGACACCTTGACCTGTTCACTTCTCAAGAATAGCGAAAAAATCACCGGCTCCGAATTTAACTCTCAGTAGCTTACGTGACTACGTGAGGACCTTCCATTACCTGTTTGGACCTAGATAGGATGGTCTGGAACCAGGTCTGATGACTGATGCTCCCATGCATGATCACAGATTGTAGACAAGATTTTTTGATTTCTATTTGAACTGAAACCAGGCTCACACTTGTTAGCATGCACGTAAGCAGTCCATGGATCATCGTTTCTTCCTGCCACAACAACATAGAACTAATGCCTGTGAAAACAGTCAATTAAGATGAACATTGAAAAGTAAAAGATTTGCATTTCAGTCCAGCTATGCATTGAAAAGTAAAAGATCGCCGCTCCCTATATGTTGCTGACTAGCTATCTTGACTTTACTAGTTGTCCGAGTAGTACTTCCATCTAGTTTATTATTGCAGAAGAAAGTTCCAAATTGCAGTGTCTAACAAAGCATATGACATATGCTGACATGTGGGACGATAAAAAGAGTTATACTTTAACCAGCATATGAATAACCTATAAACTAGTGAAAACTTTTCCAGATTGTAAGCAAATATGTCATCCTTTTTCCAGTTGTGAGACCCAAGTGAACTAATCGAAATTTTCAATAAAAACACGCAAGTGAATTAATCAAAACTTTGCTGCATGTTATGACTTTCAACTCTGAACGCTAATATTAATACAAACTGATGAAGATTTCTCCAGATTATAAGCAACTCTAGCATCTTTTCATAAATCTCAGAGGAACTTCTCAATACAAAGGATTAAGCAAACTAGCTAATTTAAGTTTCTTACTAAACATTTTGATTTCCAGCTATGAGGACGCGTTTTATTTGGCTGTTTTCTGGATGAAACTAAACAAATACAGATTTTAGGGAAGAGTCTTCCAGTTAACACTGATCTCACCCATGAAATGGTTAATCAACAATCATGCAAAACAAATGTAAATAATAATATCTGATGCATCAGCACCAGACTTTGTCATCTGCTGTTCACAATGACATAGCAACAAAGAAACATGAGATGGCATTGGCTTTAAGTTAGCAAGTTGGAAAGATAGTGACATATCCACCACAAAAGAAAAGACAGTGCCATAGGAAAGTACTCCTAACTACCAAGTCTCCAACTTTAGATGATGACAAAGAAGTTGCCATAAAGAAGTCCATGGTAATCAATACGACTGCAGAGAATGTTTTGTAAATGATGACAAAGAAGTTGACATAAAGATGATGACAAAGAAGTTGCCATAAGAGCAACTCCAACGGGCCGACCCAAACGGACGGCGTTTTTGTCCGCTTTTTGTCCGTTTGGGTCGGCCCAGCGGACACAAACGTCCGGCGCTGTGTTTGGGTCGGCGCGAGCGCCCAACGCTGGCCCGACCCATTTCATCGGCACGCTAAAAAAAGTATTGCAAGCATTTTGAAAATAAATACATGCATTTAATTAAACATAAAAGCCGGCCACGAAGGCCGGCGAAAGTCCACATTACATTAATTAAAATACTAAAAACTAGACGACGTGCTGCCCTAGGCGTCCTCGGCGGCGCCTGCGTCGGGACCGGTGAGGTCGATCAACGTCGGCGCAGGGCCGGCCCAGGGGAACGCCGTGTTCCAGACGGCGGTGATGTCGGGCTTTGCCGCCGCTGCCCGCGCCGCCGCTGCCTGGGCCTGGCGCGCCTCCTCTTCGGCCTCGCGCTCGAGCATCTGCAGGCGCTGGCTCTCCCGGCGGTCCTCGGCAAGCCGAACGCGGCTCCAGTGGTCGAGGTAGGCCGCCTCCTGCTTCTCTGTCGCCCCGAGCCAGATCGCCGGAGCGATGACCCACTCGCGGACTACTCCGGTCCAGGAGTAGCGCCCGATGTAGGCCGGCTCCTCCGGCTCGGCTTTGGGCGGGGACAGCGGGGCCACCGGCGGCACGACGCAGTCGCCCACCGCGGAGAGGGCCATGGCCTCCGCCATGGCAGCCTCAAAAGCCGCCTCATCCGCCTCCCTCCACCGCTCCTCCTCCTCGCTCTCCTTGATGGCCGCCGGGTAGGCGGCCTCGGCCTCCTGGTCCTCGTCGCGGACGACGAGCGCGGGCGGCGGCAGGCTGTGGTCGACGCCGCGGATGCTGCGTCGCCTCGCCTCCTCGTGCTCGATGGCGAACCATCGAGCCCAGTTGAGCGAGTCGACGGCGAAGCGCGGGTCGGCGTGCTGCTCCTCGCTCAACAACGCCCGCCGGCGTCGCACCTCCTCCGCATGGGCCCTGGCCGTCCGCGGCGCCGCCGGCACTGGGATCCTCTCCGGATCCAAATGCCAGTCGTGCGGCAGCGTCATGTCTGGGTACGGCAGAGGCACGCGGTGGTGCCATCGGCCTGGTGCACCGGCACGTTGATGCGCTGCCTCTGCCGGGGAGCGCGCGCCGGCGCGGAGAGGGCGGGGAGGGAGGGGGAATGGCGGGCGGGGGCTTTGCCCTTGCGGCTGCTGCCGACGCCGGAGAAGAAACCCATGCTGGCGGTGGCTAGGGTTGTCACTGGCGTGGGGGCAGGGGTGGCCAGATGGGAACGGGGGGCGAGTGGTAGTGGATGAGGACGGCCCCGCCGCACGCCCGGCTTAAAAAAGGACGACCGCCATCGCTGACGCGTGGGCCCAAGGTGGGCGGTCGTCATAAATTATGTTGACCGTGGTAGTTGGACAGCCGCCAGGTGGGGGGACGCGGCGGACGGCGAGGAGACGCGCGGCGCGTCCGCTTCGCGTCCGCGCCGACGCATTCCAGGCGCAATTTTGGGCCGGAGTGGGTCGGCGCGGACGCCGGGCGGACACGATTTGAGTTTGGGTCGGCGCGTTGGGCCGCCACTTTTGTCCGCGCCGACCCAAAACGGACGCGGGCGGACGAAATGGGTCACCCTATTGGAGTTGCTCTAAACATTGTTGCAGATTAACCATAGGAACATGGCGAGGTTACTCTGTTGCTGCTTGGAGGTAGATGTACCTATGTTGGTGTATGAATTCATATCAAATGGTGTACCCTCTTTGAGTTCCTTCATTACAATGATCACAAATCACTAATCCCGTTGGAACTTCAACTGAAAATGGCTATGCAGTCAGCAGAGGCCATGCTTATGTTTCATCAACTTCTCACACAATTATCCACAGGGATGTCAAATCACTCAATATACCACTGAATGATGACACAGTGCAAAAGTTGCAGATTTTGGAGCATCAGTGAAGTCCCTAGATAGAGATGATTTCATCATATTTATCCAAGAGACTCTTGGCTACCTTGGCCCTGAGACTTGGCAGTCATCACCTTACTGACAAAAGTGATGTATATAGAAAGAAGGCTATATACAATGATGCTTTTAATGGAAAGAAATTACTATGTCACACTTCCATCTAGATGTTCCACCTGAACAAGCTTAGCAATATGCTGGACTACTAAATAATAGAAGATGAAGTAATGGTAGTGCTCTGTAAACTATCTGAATTCACCATGCTTTGCCTGAGCCCAGGTGGACAAGAGAGGCCAACATTGAAAGAAGTTGCAGAGCACCTACAAATGTTGAGGTGAATACAGATGCAGCTAGTCACAAAATCAAATACAAGGAGGATTATCAACGACTGCCATTTCAGACAGGATCAAATACCAGAGCATGGAGAGAATCAAACTAGTACTGGACGGAGATATTGCAAAAAGATACCAGTATCTGATAATTATCAGCATAATAACCAGTAATTACTAGCTGAATATATGCTGAAACTTTGCTAGAAAAAAAAACTAGTGATCCAAATTGTACCTTTTTGGGTCCAGCACTGTAACTCAACTGAGATTTAATGTATGTATGCTGATTTCATGTATGATAGGCACTGCTCCCTCTTGCTACTTTATTGCAGAAAAATCATAAATATGTTTGAAATTCCAAAGTAACATATTCTTTCTAATTAAATCCTTCAAACAGAGTAATTATCCATACAAACGATACAAGCAGTTACACGGCCAGCACCAGTTTGCGCATCTCCAAGCTACCGTCTGTCATCTCATCCAAAGGGAGAACGACTGACGACGGTGATACTCCAAAGTTGCTATCAAAACCACAACCATTCTCGCCATTACTGGCTGCATGTATTTGGTGTCTCCAAAGCACCTGCAGGCGTTCTGCTACTTCCTTCATCGTCGGCCTGTCGTCTCCTTTCGTGCTCAGGCAGTGCACGGCGAGGACAGCAAGCTTCTCAACAACCACCGTGGCAACAGCATCGTCTGCAATCTCAGAGTCCAGCATTGTCCGGTGCTTGCGCTGGTGAAACATAAGGAGAAAATTATGGGTCAAGGATTTCTTTTCATTGGAAGAGTTATCGGCATACAGAGCCCTCTTTCTTGTCAGCAGTTCCAGGAGAACGACCCCAAAGCTGTAGACGTCACTCTTGTCAGTGAGAAGGTGGCTGATGAAGCTTTCGGGGTCAAGATACCCGAGGGTTCCCTGGACGAGCATGATGAACGAGTTTTCATCCATGGACTTGAGTGCTGACGCTCCAAAGTCTGCAACCTTGGCATTGCACTAATTGTCCAGAAGAATGTTGGCCGATTTGACATCCCCGTGCAGGATTGTGCAAGATGTCGACGAGTGCAAGTAAGGATGGATGGGAACGTCACATTCAAGGCGGTGAGGATGGTTGGGATGGAGGATGGATGCCTCGCAACTGTTATAAAATGAGCAACTTATCTTCACTGAGGGCCAGAGGCCAATACATATACATGTGTGGCAAAGTGCAGAGAACCCCTTATACACTGGGGATATGCAGACAAGTGATAATACACATCTAACACCCCCCCCCCCTCAAACTCATGGTGGATCAACAACACTGAGTTTGGAGAGAAGAAAACCATGCTGCGCTCGAGTTTGTGCCTTGGTGAAGAAGTCCGCCAACTGTAACTCGGAAGGCACATAGTGAAGAGCAAGAGTCTGATCCTGCACAGCAGCACGCATAAAGTGGGCATCCACACCGATGTGCTTGGTGAGCTCATGCTTCACCGGGTCACGCGCAATACTGATAGCACCGGTACTGTCGGACAGGAGAGGAGTTGAGGTAGTAGCAGACACACCAAAGTCGTCAAGTAACCACCGTAACCAGATCACCTCAGCCGTCAACATAGCCATGGCTCGCAACTCAGCCTCTGTGCTCGAGCGAGAAACTGCAGTCTGTTTCTTTGTCTTCCAGGCAATAAGAGAGCCACCAAGAAAGACACAGTAAGCAGACAGCGAGCGTCGATCAGAGGGATCACTAGCCCAGATAGCATCAGAGTAGGCCTGGAGCTCAAGAGAGCTGGAGCGGGGAAAAAAGGCGCTGAGAGATCGTGCCACAAAGATATCGTAGAACATGGAAGAGGTGACTATAGTGGACAGAGGTGGGAGCTGAAACGAACTGACTCAGGATGTGGACAGGATAGGAGATGTCATGACACGTAACAGCAAGATAGACAAGGCTGCCAACGAGGTGGCGATAGCAAGTGGGATTAGGAAGAGGGTCACCATCAGATGCACGAAGCTGAACGTTGAGCTCCATAGGAGTGACAACTGTGCGCTCATCACCAAGAGCAGCGCGAGCAAGAAGATCCTGAATATATTTTTCTTGGGAGATGTAGAAGCCATCAGGGGTCGAGGAGATCTCAATCCCAAGAAAATAGCAAAGTGGACCAAGATCAGTCATGAGGAACTGGTCTCGAAGGCGAGCCTTAACAAAGGCAATGTACTCAGAGTCGTCACCAGTGATGATCATGTCATCAACATAGAGAAGGAGAAGAGTCCGACCACGAGGAGACGTGTGAACAAACAATGCAGGATCATGATCACTGGGCAAGAAACCAGCCGCAGTCACCACAGAGGCGAAACGCTCAAACCAGGCGCGAGGGGCCTGTTTGAGACCATATAGGGAGCGGCGAAGTCTACAGACCATACCATCAGGAGCATAGTACCCCGGTGGTGGCTGCATAAAAACCTCCTCACGCAACTCGCCATTGAGAAAAGCGTTCTGAACATCAAGTTGAGAGATAGACCACTGATGAACAGAAGCTACAACAAGAAGAGCGCGGACAGTGGTCATGTGGGCCACAGGAGCGAATGTCTCATCATAATCTCGCCCCTGCTCCTGCTGAAAACCACGGGCCACAAGACGAGCTTTGTAGCGCTCAAGAGAACCATCGGAGCGAGTCTTAACCTTGTAGACCCACTTGCAGGTGATGGGACGGACATCGGAAGGAAGGGGAACCAGATCCCATGTGCCAGAGCGCTCAAGAGCAGCAAGCTCTTTAGCCATCGCAAGCTGCCATTCAGGCTGAGTCATGGCAGTCCGATAGGAAGTGGGCTCAGCAATAACAGAGAGACCGTACCGATCAGGGGAGTAGCGATCAGGCGGGGGGCGAGGCCGAGCATGGAGGTTGTGAACCGGGGGAGGCGTGAGAGGAGGTGCACCAGAGGTGGAAGGCTCGTCAGAGGAGACATCCTCAGTATGATATCGACGAGTATAGTGGAGAGGAAACGGTGAGAGAGGGCGACGGACTGGAGATGATGATGGAGAAGTGGAGGAGGAGGATGGAGAAGACGGGGTCGGTGGTGAGTTTGAAGGAATGAGAGGTACCGGAGGAAGAGGTGACACATAAGGCACAGAGCAGGATGCATCAGGAAGGAGATGGGAAGAAAGGTCATCCACAGAGAGACTCGAGGAAGAAGAACGTGGGTAGTAAGAACGAGACTCATCAAAAGTCACATCACGCGAGATGCGCAAGCGACGACCCACAGGATCCCAACATCGATATCCCTTGTGCTCGTCACTGTAGCTAAGGAAAACACACTCAACCGACTGAGCAGTCAGTTTGGTGCGTTCTTAGGGGGCAAGAAGAACATAGCACACGCATCCAAACATACGAAGAGCTAAGTAGTCAGGAGAGCGACCAGTGAGACACTCCATAGGAATACCACCCTGCAGAGCAGAAGATGGCTGAATGTTGATGAGATAGGTGGATGCAGAAACAGTCTCAGCCCAAAAATGGGGTGGAAGGGAAGTAGCAATCATCAGCACACAAGCCGTCTCAAGCAAATGATGATGCTTTCGTTTGGCAACGTCATTCTGAGCATGAGCACCAGGACAAGAGAACTGGACAAGAGTACCCTGTTCCGCGAGAAAACCACGCAACAGCTGAGAGATATACTCTCCAGCGGAGTCAGCACGAAAAGTACGAATGGGCATGGCAAACTAGGTGTGAACCATGACAGCAAAACGTTTGTATATAGGGAGAACCTCGCTACGGGATTTCATGAAGTAGAGCCAAGTGTAGCGAGAGAAATCATCAATAAACAAAACATAGTAGCGATGACCACCTTTCGAATCAAAGGGAGTAGGACCCCAGACATCAGAATGAACTAAGTCAAAAGGACGCTGAGATACAGATTCACTAGTAGGATAAGGTAATTGAGTCTGTTTGCCAAGTCTGCAACCATTACAATGTAAGGAGACATCTCCAGATACAGACCCTAAGAGGCCCTGACGAATTAACGAAGACAAGCGAGAGCCACAGATGTGACCAAGGGGATGATGCCACTGATGGAAGGACGCAGACGAAGAGGCAGCAAGAGCATGAGAGCTGGCAGAAGTGGTGGCAGCGGAAGGAACACAAAGCCAGTCAACCTCCCAAAGGCCCGCTGACTCACGGCGCCGAGGGCCAGCACCAACCAAAGCCTTGGTGCGACGATCCTGAATGGAGCAAGAGTCGGTATCAAGAATGACACGACAACCAGAATCAGTACGTTAGGCAGCGGAAAAAAGATTCATGGTAAGGCGAGGACATGTGAAACACTCGAAATAGAAAAAGATGGAGTGGAAAGAATACCACGACTAGCAACAGGAAGAGATGTGCCATCGGCGGTAAGAACATTAACAGGCGAATCAAGAGGTCGAAGAGAAAACAATGTGGAAGAATCAGAAGACATATGAAAGGAGGCTCCAGAGTCCAGAACCCACGAAGATGTACCTGACTGTGTAGATGCCGGTGATGGTGAGGAAGGGGATGCAGTCACAGCAGTAGCAGAAGCAGTCGACGAGGAGCCTGAGGAAGCAAGAAGACGCTTGAGGCGAACAATGTCATGGTCAGTGAGTGACGGAGTCGAGGAAGATACAAGAGTCCCGCTGAAGGAGGAGCGCCTCTGGTCTCGCTTCTTCTGGCGACAATCAGACTCTGGGTGACCTGGCCGGGAGCAGTAACCACAGACAGTGTCACGGCGCGACGTGCCCTTCTCAGCATAAGGAGGACGGCTCACCCTCCCCTGGAGGAGTATGCAGGAGCGGCGGAGTAGTGAGGCGAGCAGACGAGGTAGGAGCCCGAGCGGCCAGTACTGACGGAATCAGAAGCAACCCAGCAGAGCGAAGGCGGGTCTCCTCAGCACGAAGCTCGGCAAGTATCTCGGAGATAGGAACACGACCACGAGCAAGCAAGTGAGCACGACGAGGCTAAAACTCAGACCGGAGGCGAGATAAGAACTCATGGACCCGCTGAAACTCCAGATCAGACCGAGTAGTCTGACAGCAACGACCGGCTCCACAAACAACTGTCCGAAGAGAGTCAAGATGGCGCCAGATGGCAGAGCACTGTGAATAGAACTCATCAACAGAAGAATCACCTTGCTGGAGTGCGTGCTCCTGACGCACCACAGAGAGGTAGAGAGCATCACCAGAGGGCCGATAGCGCTGACAGGGATAAGACCACATCACTGCAACTGTGCCAAGTCCCATGAACTCGGAAGCAAACTGAGGGAGGACACTCGCAGTGAGAACAGCAGCAGCTCGAGCATCATCATTGCACCACTGAGTGTAAGCAGACAGATCATCCCGGTACACAGAGAGGGCATCGGAATAAGCGGATACCTGCTGATCACAAGCATCAATCGCGGCATCATCCAGTGCCTTGGCAGCATCCCGGTCAGCTTGAGAAGTATCAGCAGCAAGGACCGGCGGCACCGGTGGGATTGGGGCGACGGACGCAACAGGGCATGGCGGACAGGGGATCTCGCTAGAAAGAACACCCCACAGAAGAAGACCACGCATATGAATGCGCATGAAGCTTACAAACTCGGCATAGTTGGTGCCATCAAAAATCACTGAGCATCAAGGAACAACCACATAGCCTGAAGATGACATACTGAGATATCCCCTTTTTATCTCACTCCCTTTTTTTGGTCAATAGACAGAAGGGGCCCGATCTAGATCGGGCCAAGGCGCACTCGAGCCCAAAACGCGAGCAGACGAGCCGCTCGATCCAGAAGCAGAGCGAGCCCGATGCAAGCCAAGAGCGAGCGAGGCAAGAGGGCAGTGGCGGCGACCAGCCGGTCGATCCAGAAGTAGAGATCGAGCCGGAGGGAGGCAGAGCCAGAAGCCGGGCAGAAACGGAGGCCGAGCCGGGCGGGGGCAGAACCAGAGGGGCCGGGCGGCGACCGGGAAGGAAAGGGTCGAGCAGCAGCCGGGTAGAAGAGATCCAGCCGGCGGCGGCTAGGCAAGAGAGGGCCGGGCAGCCGGCGGATCCAGGCGAGGACGAGGGGGATGGCGCTAGACGTCCTGCTGGCGACGAAGCAGGGCAAGGATAAGCGGGATACGTCACGTTGCTAGGAATGGGGACTAGCAGCGGCGGCGATGAGGGTGGAGCACGCACGGAGTTGCATCGTGCGGGGGAGAGGTAAACCTAGCATCTAATACCATATTATAAAATGAGCAATTTATCTTCACTGAGGGCCAGAGATCAGTACATATACATGTATGGCAAAGTGCAGAGGAACCCTTATACATTGAGGATATACAGACAAGTGACAATACACATCTAATAGCAACAATCTCATGTCTTCGCAGTAGGAGTAGCAACCGGCGAGATACTGGACCATGTCCCCACGGCTACCGCCAAGGAGCCCAAGGGTGTTGCAGCCAATTACGGTGAAGCGATTGTGTTGCGCCTTGGGGATGGGAGGAACGGCGTGTCGCGCAGGCTGAACAGCATGGTGGTGGTTGCCGATTCGACACTTGATGTAAAGCAGATGTAGCTGACGGGGATGAGCACCCGTATCTCTCCAAGCTCCAGCGAGATGTCGGCGACGCTGATAGCCACGTCGCCCGGGCCCCCCACCATCGGCTGTAGCTGGTGAGAAGTGTTTTTGCAGTCGAGGTTGAAGAAGCTGTTGAGGCTAACCGCAGTGCATTGCGCGCCGATGCCAAAAGGGTAAGGGATGGCCACATCGCCGCATTTGTCAGGGCAGCCTGGCAGCGCGACCCACAGTGGGTGCCAATCCAAGAAGAAGACAATTAGTTTCAAGAAGACAATTAGTTAGGACCAGTGTTGATCCTTGTTGCTGCAAGGTTGGATGCATGGCTAGCTTGCTTCATTTGGCGAGGTTGTGTAGGACTGTCGATCACCCGAGCTTTTCTCATGTTAGAAGCAATTTGACTTGGCACATGATGCAGCCGGCTCCTATAAAAGAAAATACAATGCCAATACAAGTTGAAGTTTAATATAGGATGTTGTAATTGCATGATGTATTGATTCGGTGCAATGTGCACGGTATATATAAGTACAAGGTGGGGCCTCTACCTCAATCTATACAACAAAACTAGAGAGGTGGGCCTAGTCAATATACATGCACAAATAACATACTCAACACCCCCCCCCCCCCCGCAGTCGAAGCGGCACCACGGCTGACGCAAAGACTGGACCGGAACTCCTCAAATGACGTCGTAGGCAAGCCCTTGGTCATGATATCGGCAAATTATTGGGAAGTAGGGACGTGTAAAACACGAATATGGCCAAGGGCCACCTGTTCCCGAACAAAATGAATATCCAACTCAATATGCTTGGTCCGTCGATGATGTACCGGGTTAGCGGAGAGGTAGACCGCCGAGACATTGTCGCGGTAGACCACCGTGGCACGGTCAACAGGACAAAAGAGCTCTTGAAGAAGCTGACGAAGCCACGAACACTCGGCGACGGCGTTGGCCACCACACGATACTCAGCCTCAGCACTGGAACGAGAGACCGTAGGCTGCCGCTTGGACGACCACGAGATAAGTGAGGGTCCAAGGTAGACACAATAGCCTGAAGTGGAGCGACGAGTGTCAGGGCAGCCCGCCCAGTCTGCATCGGAGTAGGCGGTGAGGGTGGTGTCGGCGGAGGCATGAAGCATGACGCCAAGATCCATAGTGCCACAGATATAGCGGAGAATCCGCTTGACGGCAGCCCAGTGAACGTCTCGAGGAGCATGCATATGAAGACACACCTGCTGCACGGCATACTGGATCTCCGGTCGAGTCAGGGTGAGGTACTGGAGAGCACCAACGATAGACCGATAAAAAGCAGCATCCGAAGCAGGAGAACCATCCATGGCAGAAAGCTTGGCCTTCATATCAACAGGCGTAGCGGCGGGCTTGTAGTTAAGCATGCCGGCGCGCTCCAGGAGCTCGTGGGCGTACTTCCGCTGATGAAGAAAGAAGCCATCCGGACGGTGCACCACCTCGACACCGAGGAAGTAGTGCAAAGGACCCAAGTCCTTGATGGCGAACTTAGCGCAAAGACGAGTCGTGAGCTGACTGAGGAGACCAGCCCTACATGCCGTCAGGATGATGTCATCGACATAGAGCAGCAAGTAGCCGTGTCAGAGCCCTGATGATAGACAAAGAGCGAGGCGTCCGAGCGGGTAGAGCGGAACCCAAGCTGGTGGAGAAACGCCGCGATGCGCTGGTACCAAGCGCGCGGAGCCTGCTTGAGTCCGTACAAGGACCGCGAAAGCAGGCACACGTGGTCGAGAAGCGTCGGGTCAAAAAACCCGGTGGGCTGCTGGCAGAAGACCTGCTCCTCGAGGTGACCATGGAGGAAGGCGTTGGAGACGTCCATCTGGTGCACCGGCCAAGCACGGGAGACCGCAAGGTGGAGAACCGTGCGTATCGTGTCGGGCTTGACGACCGAGCGAAGGTGTCGGTGAAGTCGATGCTAGCACGCCGTCGGAAGCCACGAACGACCCAGCGCGCTTTGTAGCGATCAAGGGTACCATCAGGACGGAGCTTGTGTTTGAAGACCCACTTCCCGGTAATCACGTTGGCGTGCCGGGGACGGGGAACAAGCTGCCACGTCCGGTTGCGCAACAGGGCGTCAAATTCCTCTTGCATCGCAGCCATCCAGAGCGGGTCACAAAGAGCGGCTCGAACGCAGGACGGCAACGGCGATGGCTTAGAGGTGGACGCCGCATGGACGTAGTCATCGAGGCATAGCGCGAGCTCAGGCGAAATATGCCCGTACGGGCGCGGGTGACCGGACCGGCCACAGGCGCCAGGGGGGCTGCGGGCACCGGGGGAACCGCGGGTGCCAGGGGGACCGCAGGCGCCGGGGGCGCCGAGGAGTCCGTGGGCGCCGGGGGCGCCGAGGGGGCCGCGGGTGCCGGGGGGCGTGGAGGCCGGTGTCGCGGCTGTAGGAGGCACCGCATGCGGGGGGCGCGCCTCAAAGCCAGGGGCGGGCCAAGAGAGACGCGCGACCACCCTGGGAGCGGCGTCGAGGAGCCCGCGTCACCGGTGGCGGGAGGAACAGCCGGAGGTACCTGCTGAAATGGAAACACATGCTCATCAAAGTAAACGTGCCGGGAAGTGAACACACGGTGGCAGACGGGATCGTAGCACCGATATCCCTTGGAGTTGGAAGGATAGCCGATGAAGATGCAAGCGACAGAACGAGGTGCGAGTTTGTGAGGAGCGGAGTCCGCAGTGCTAGGATAGCAAAGGCACCCGAAAATACGCAAGTCATCATAAGATGGGGGCGTACCGAAGAGAAGATGGTGAGGTGCATAGTTCCACCATGGGCGGCAAGGGCGAAGGTTAAGGAGAAGTGAAGCAGTAGCGAGTGCATCCGGCCAGAAACGAGGCGGCACATTAGCGTGGAACAGGAGCGTCCGAATGCAGTCGTTCAGAGTGCGAAGGACGCGTTCGGCTCGACCGTTCTGCTGTGAAGTATACGGGCATGTGAGACGAAAAAATGTGCATTGTCAGTCTGAAGAGCAAGGATGGGACGCCCAAACAACGTGCTAACATAGGAGTAAAAGGCCGACAAAGTGGAGAGTGCATCCGACTTTCGTCGTAAAGGAAACGTCCACACATAGTGAGAATAATCATCAAGAATAACCAGATAATACAAATAGCCTGAATTACTAGGAACTGGAGAGGTCCACACATCGCTATGAATCAACTGAAAAGGAAAAGAAGTTATGGTGGTGGAGTTATTAAATGGAAGGCGAACATGTTTGCCGACACGACAGGCATGACAGGTGTTATCCTCTATCTTATTAGAACTGAAACTGAAACTCCTAAGAATATGACGAAGTGTGACGGGGTTGGGATGACCCAAACGAGCGTGCCAGAGATCGACACCGGCCGAGAAAGCAACCGGTGCGGTGGTGGAGGTGGACGACGGATGCACCGGATAGAGCTCGTCGAGGCTGTCACATCGGAGAAGTACCATCCTGGTTCGCGCGTCCTTAACACAAAAACCAAGCCCGTCAAATTCAACAGTAACAGGATTTTCAAGAGTTAAACAACGAACGGAAATAAGATTCTTAATAAGGTGAGGTGACACAAGTATGTTAGACAAAGTAATAGGCATAGAAGTGGAAGGAAAAGAAGTGTGCCCGACATGTGTGATAGGTAGTGTGGAACCATCGCCGACAATGATGCGGCGGTCGGTGGTGACAGGAGTGAAGGAGGCAAGATTACCAGGATGAGCAAACATGTGAGCCGTAGCCCCGGTGTCCATGTACCAATCACCGCCTCCAGTGTAGTTGGTCGGTGTAGGCGCAGCGTGCAGCGCGGCGAGGAGTGCCGGATCCCAAGGTGCCGGTGGCAGGGCCGGTGACGGGGCCGCAGGGAGACCGTAGGCGCCGTTTATCTGCGACGGTGGGTATCCTCCGTACGGCTGCCGAGCCGCGTAGTACGCCTGGTGCGCCGGTGGGCACGGCACGGGAAGTGTCGGTGCAGGAGCCCGTGGAACCGGCATGGTGTACGCATGGATGACACCGGTTCAGGGGTTGTAGCCGGAGGGCCATGGTGGCGGCACCTGGAACTGTTGTGGCGCCTGAAACTATTGTTGCTGCTGGCCAGCTTGCGGTGGCTGCTGCTGCTGCTGACCGCCGTGGCGGCCACCACGCCGGCCCCCGCGGCGCTTTTCAGCGGGAGGAGCAGGGGGCACGGGCGGGCCGTACGACAGTGGCAGGAGCCCCGGCTGCTGGGGCGCCGGGAAAGGCGCCGGGAAAGGCGCCTGATGATGCTGCTGGGGCATCGGGGCAGCGGGAGGCGCCGGAGGCCCGCCGCGGGTGGTGCCGGCGGCGAGAGCAGTGTGGATGGCGTGCATCTTCACCCGCTTCATCCGTCCCTCCTCCAAGCGGAGGTACGCAACAAACTTGGCGAAGGACGGGTTGGGGATGAGGCTGAGGTTCCCCGCGGCATTGCCGAAATCCTCGTTGAGCCCGGTGGTGAGCGTGCTGAGAAGGAGGTCATCATCAACCTTGGCGCCAATATCGCGTAGCTCATCGGCGAGAGTCTTAAGGCGGTGACAATAGTCGTCGATGGAGGTGTTGTCCTGATGACACCCAAAGAACTCTTGCTGCAGAAAAACACGACGCTGGAGCTTGTTGTCGGTGAAGAGCCTGTTCAGCTTGGTCCACACGGCGCAAGCATCATCACCGTCCATCACGACCGTGTGGAAGAGGTCGGGCGTGATGGTGAGGAAAAACCAGCGGATGATCGTGGTGTCGATGATGGACTAGCCATGAAACTCGGGAACGAGGCTGGAGTCGACGGTGTCGTCCACGTGGTCCATGAGATGAAATACGTCTTCCACGCATGATAGGAGGAGTCCGCCTGGGAGAGACGAACCGGCACCCGCTCGAAGATGTTGAGTTTGCGGATGTCGTTGACGTCCGGAGGGTTGGCGTCGGCGAACGAGTTGGAGTTGGTGGACGCGGAGGAGGTGACGGACGACATAGCGGAAACGGGATGGTGCGGGCGACTCGGTTGACTCGGGTGTAGCGGCAGGCGCGGGATCGGGCGTGGGCGGCAGGTGGCTCGGCTTCGGGAGATGTGATGGGAGAAGCAGGCGAGCGAGCAGGCTTGGTGGCTAGCGGCTGGCGCAATACGGCGATGCAGGAAAGCGAGGCGCGGCTAGCGATACAGGGACGTGGCGGCTAGCGATGCAGGAAGCGGCGCGGATGGCGATGCAGGGACAGGACGGCTAGCGATGCAGGAAGTGGCGCGGCTGGCGATGCAGGGATCGAGCGCGGGATCGTGGCGCGGCACGGGCGTGCGGAATCGCGCGGGGTTGCGGCGGCCGAGTGGATGGGCGGCGGCAGGGGAGATCGAGCGGCAGCGGCGGCGGCGGCACGAGAGGCGCGCGGCGGCGTCGGCAGCGGAAGGCTAGGTTAGAATCTAAAAACTGATACCATATAGGATGTTGTAATTGCACGATGTATTGATTCGGTGCAATGTGCATGATATATATAAATACAAAGTGAGGCCTCTACCTCAATCTATAAAACAAAACTAAAGAGATGGGTCTAGTCAATATACATGCACTAATAACACACTCAACATTTAATGATTGATATACCCAACTTTTTTTCCTTCTTTTTGTGAAACAAGCTGATGTATGTCTGCCAAAACAATTAACTAACCAGGTAGTAGGTGGTGGTTTGTCCTAGTCAACTATTAATCCCACCCAGTGTGAAGTCTACTTTTACTAAATTACTGATTCTGTACATATCTGTTTGTACAAAAATATACCTAGTCCTCTCCTATCATGTACGTCATATCACTTAGGTAAACACCACCTATAACCTACCTACATAGAATAGCATTGGTTGCGAATTTCTTAGGCTAGTTGTAATGGGGAGTATCATATACTAGTATCATCCATATGATACTGGTGTATAATATTACCTCCCTAATGCATAGTATCACATATTAGTATCATGTAGTACTTTATTTGTTGCCATGCATGACACAAAGTAGCATAGCATTTATTATGATATGGTATCATGATATGATACTCCACCCTCTCTTTCTTTATTTAATACTATGACACCTCATCAAAATTGCCTAGTTGGCATGCATGATACTAGTTATGATACTACCATTACAACCAGCCTTATGCAACTATAGTAATTATTGAAAGCTATCATAAAAAACAATATTATATAATCTATATCATTGCAAGAATTTATAGGCCCTTGTTTTCGTATCTTTTGTGGGGAATATAAAATTAGGCGCCTTTACCAGTGCAATCCTCAGGGATTGTGATCAAAATTAAATCCTATCAATTCAACTCCTGTTAGTTTATTTCGGGACCTTTCAATACCTGTTTGGACCTAGATATTCGATTTAGACGCCTTTGCAGCCAGGCTGATGGTCCCATCAATATTCAACTCCTAATAGGACTGACATTATGCATGTAAGAAGTCCCTTTTCAGGCCAGGAAGCGCTTCACATCCAACCTCCAGGTATCATCACTTCAGCTCATGAATCATTGTTTCTTAGTGCCACGATAATATAGAATAATGCCTGTGATATAACTGTAAATAAGACGAAAGATTGATCAGTAAAAATATTTTTCGGATTCCAGCCAAGCTATGGACTTCAAATTGTGCTGGCTAAGCTTATTTGACTTTACAGGTTGACCGACTAGCGATTCCATCTACTTTGCTGTTGCAGAAGAAAGTTCCAAACTAAAGTTTCTACTCAAGCATCGGCTTTCACATGTGGGACGATACGATAATTAAGAGTTATACTTTAAACAGTAAATGGATAAACCTATGAACTGGTGAAAGCTCTTCCAGATTATAAGCAAACCTATGTTGCCTTTTTTTCTAATTCAGAGAAACTTCCAATCAATACGCATAAGCAAGCTAATCAAAAATCTGCACAGTTTGATTTTTGACTTTGGATACTAAATAAATACAAACTGATGAAGATTTCTTCAGATCATAAGAAACTCATATCATATACTCCCTCCGTTCCGAATTACTTGTCTTGGATTTATCTAGATACGGATGTATCTAGACTCATTTTAGTGCTAGATACCTCCGTATCTAGATAAATCTAAGACAAGTAATTCGGAACGGAGGGAGTATTTTCTTCCAATTTCAGAGAAACTTCTCCATACAAAAAAGAAGAAGCAAAGTAGCGTTAATTTCGTACTATGCATTCCAATTTCTAACTTTGAACACTACAAAAAACAGCATTCAGGCAAGTCTCCCAATTAACAGCTTAACACTGAATCACTGATATAACCTAGATTCACCTAGGTTCTTATAGCAAGGTGAAGATGTAGCACCTAGTAGATTCTAATCAAATGCGAGCATATGAACAAGTGAACATTCATGAAGAGATAAACTTTACCGGAGCTCCGACCACATCATCCCACGCAGCCGACTGAAGAGTGCGCTGTCGATCTCTGTCAAACCTGCATCGCCAGGAGGTGATGCGGTGGACGCGTGATGGTGGGTCCCCTTCGACCAGTTGGCACGGACCCACCAGTCAGGCCAGGCGGACAAGTGGAGCACCGCTATTTAGCTAGCTGTTGGCCAGTAGACAGGACATGTGATTTATATACTGAATTCTGAACCTCTCCTACCTAATCTGTACCTCCTCCCTTGACGAGAACCTTCTCCCCCAAGTCTCGATCTCATCCCCTTTCCCCTCCCGATCCAAACCTGCGAGGATGAGTTCGTGACAGTTGGTAATCAGAGCTCAGGTTTTGCCCCCAGAAATTTCGTTGCCCTCACATCCTCTCGATCCCGCCGTAACATCCACCGCTGCGGGTGCGGTCTTGCTCCGGCGAGATCCGCTCGAAATCCCCAGCGGGGTTGGCCTGATTTGGAGCAAGGGCGACGGCGCCGCCCAGCAAACCTTCCGCCCAGACCCGTCACATCATCACCGCCATGTCGGAATCCACGGGAGAACTCAAAACCATGCTGCAGGCGCTCTTGAAGCGCTTCGATGAGACCACGCTTGCAAGCGACAAGCAGCGCGAGGCCCAGATCGTGTTCAACACGCAGGTCTCCGCGGATCTGGCGCACATCCGCAAGCAGCTGGACCTCACCCAAGCCAACGTCGACGAAGTTCGGCAGCAGCAGCGCGAGCCACCACCTTCGCCGCCCGCAACCTATCGCCACCGCCCGAACACCGCCGACCACCATGACGGCGACACCCAAGCCTCTGCGGTGACTTCGCTGGAGCACGACCGTAGCGCTCGTCCTCAAGGCCCAGCCGTCCGCCTCGCCAACAACGGCCCACCGCTGCTACCCACGCGACACGCCCTGTCCTACGCGGGCGTGGGGCAGACGAACGCGTTCATGGCGGGCCACGACGCGCACACCGGACAGCGCGAGGAGTACACGGTCAAGCCACCGAAGCACGACTTCCCGCACTTCGACGGCGACGCGCCCAGTCTCTGGATCGACCGCTGCATACCTACTTCGACCTCTATCGCGTTCCTCCACATAGCTGGGTGACAACGGCCTCGCTCTACATCGACGGCCACGCCGCGCACTAGTACTAGGCGTACCGACAGACTCATCGCTCGCCGTCGTGGCAGGAGTTCACTACGGCAATCATCACTGAATTCGCGCCTGACGAATTCGAGATGGAGATGCATAAGTTGCTACAACTACGCCAAACCGGCACCGTCACCGAGTACCGGACGGCGTTCGAGACCCACATGTACCATTTGCTCGCCCTCGATGCGTCGCTCAACCCCAAGCTGTTTATCACCCAATTCCTACTGGGCTTGCACGACAAGTTACGGGCTGCAGTTCGCCTTCAGGAGCCATCCAGCATCACGCGCCCTGCGGTGTTGGCCCGGATCATCGAAGAAGAAGCCAGCACGCAACATGCTCGACCGCGGATCATTCCGGCGGGGCGACCACCCCCTCCACCACCGCCGCCACTACCGCTTCCTCCTCGAGCCATGGGGGCGCCACGGCCAGGCGGCGCGGCCGCCCCCAACGATGACTTGGCGCGCGAGCGGCAACTGCGGGAGCACCACCACGCCAATGGACTCTGTTTCAAATGCGGTGATCACTACTCCCGCGACCACCGATGCAAGCCGGCCACACAACTCCTCACGATTCAGGTGGGTGACCACGGAGAAGTACTGAGCGATGACGCGGTGCACGCTCTGGACCTGCTCGACGCACCAGCTGATCAAGACCCTGAAACCGAGTGCTGCGTGCTCTCCACCCATGCGGTCGCCGGCACCGAGTCGCCGCGCACCATTCGTCTACGCGCGCTCGTCGGCAATCAAGTCATGCTGCTGCTGGTGGACTCAGGGAGCACGCACAACTTCATCTCCCAGGCGTTCGCCAAGCGCGTGCATGCCCAAACTGTTCCTGTGCCCGCTGTGGAGGTCCGTGTGGCCAACGGGGAACGCATGACCTGCAACAGCATGGTGCAAGGGCTGAACTGGTGGATTCAGGGCCACACCTTCACCACCGACATGCGTCAACTGGAGTTGGGCGCCTACGACGGCGTGCTCGGCATGGATTGGTTAGAGCAGTTCAGCCCCATGAGCTGCCACTGGCTCGACAAGACGCTAACCTTCGAGTACCAGGGCGCCATGATCACCCTGCAAGGTGTTCGACCGAAGCAGCCCGAGCAAGTGGAGGAGATCGAGCCCGAGCAGCTGCACAAATGGCATGCTAGCAATGACATTTGGTACATGGTCGTGCTGGATTTGCCCCGCGCAATCGAGCCACCTGCAACCAAAATTCATTCAAGTGTTCAGAGCGTTCTGACGGACTTCGCCGACGTGTTCGCCGAACCAAAGAGCCTACCTCCTCACCGCCGCTACGATCACGCAATCACCCTGGTGGACGACGCGCGCCCCGCCAACTCGCGTCCGTACCGCTACTCGCCATTACAGAAAGACGAGATCGAGCGCCAAGTCCGCGAAATGCTCGAGTCAGGTGTCATCGAGCACAGTATGAGCCCGTTCGCCGCGCCTGTGCTGCTCGTCAAGAAGAAGGACGGCACCTGGCGCTTTTGCGTCGACTACCGCCGGCTCAACGACGCCACGGTCAAGAACAAATTCCCACTGCCCATCGTCGACGAGCTGCTCGACGAACTGGCTGGAGCGGCCTTCTTCTCCAAGCTGGACCTCCGCGCTGGTTACCACCAGATTCGCATGCGCGCAGGCGACGAAGAGAAGACGGCGTTCAAGACACACCATGGCCATTTCCACTTCAAGGTCATGCCGTTCGGGCTGACGAACGCACCGGCCACGTTCCAGTGCCTCATGAATGCAATCTTCGCCAAGTACGTGCGTAAATTCGTGATCATATTTTTGGATGACATCTTGATCTTCAGTGAAACTCTGGAGGAGCACCTGGAGCATCTTCGCCTCGTCCTCGCTCTGCTCCGCGAGCACCAGCTTTACGCCAAGGAGTCCAAGTGCTCGTTTGCTCAAGACAGCATCTCCTACCTCGGCCACATCATCTCCAAGGACGGCGTCGCAACGGACCCGGAGAAGACTCAAGCTATGGTGGCATGGCCGACCCCTTCATCTGCCACCGAGCTCCGCGACTTCCTCGACCTCACCGGCTACTATCGCAAGTTCATCGAGCACTACATCATCATTGCCAAGCCACTCACGAGCTTGCTAACCAAGAAGGGCTTCGACTGGACCGAGAGAGCGCATGTGGCATTTGACCTCCTCAAGCGCGCCATGGTGACCACGCTAGTGCTCGCGCTCCCAGACTTCGCACGACCGTTCGTGATCGAGACGGACGCTTGCGACACTGGCGTGGGCGCGGTGCTGGCACAGGAAGGGCACCCGGTGGCGTTTCTCAGCAAGGCCCTAGGCGTGCGCAATCAGAGGCTGTCGGCGTACGAGAAGGAGTTCATCACCGTCATGATGGCCATGGAGAAGTGGCGCGCGTACTTGCAACGGGGCCCGTTCACCATCATCACGGACCACAAAAGTCTCTGCAACCTGCAAGATCAGCAGCTCGCCACTGATCTGCAGCGCAAGGCCATGGCCAAGCTGGTGGGACTTCAATTCAAGTTCCGCTATCGTCGCGGCAGCGACAATGGCGCTGCGGATGCCCTCTCTCGCGTGGGTGCGTCTCTGAACCTAGATGCGCTCTCCATCTGCCAGCCCGCATGGGTTCAAGAGGTGGCAAACTCCTACGCCACAGATGCCGAGGCACAAGATCGCCTGGCACGGCTCGCGATCCACAGCCCCAACGATGACGGGTACGAGCTATACAAGGGACTCATCCGCAAGCAGGAGCGCTTGTGGATCGGCAAGAACACGGCCTTGCGCACCAAGATTATCAGCGCCCTGCACGACAGCGCGGCCGGTGGCCATTCCGGCGCGACGGCCACATACCAACGCATCAAGAAGCTTTTTGTGTGAGACGGCTTGAAGACCGACGTCACCGACTATGTGCGGTAGTGCCCAGTGTGTCAGCACGCCAAGCACGAGCAGTCCAAGCCGCGGGCACGCTTGCACCCTTGCCCGTGCCGACCGCTCCCTGGCGCGACCTCACCATGGATTTCGTGGAAGGATTGCCGCCATCGAAGGGCTTCGATTCTATCATGGTGGTCGTGGATCGCCTCACCAAATCAGTGCACTTTATTCCGCTTCGTCATCCCTTCAAAGCTCCTCACGTGGCCAAGGTCTTTTGGGATCACGTCGTCAAGCTGCACGGCATCCCAAGCTCCATCGTCTCCGACCGCGATCGCGTCTTCACTAGCGCTCTCTGGCGCGAACTCTTTGCCAGTGAGGGCACCAAGCTGCTCTTCTCCACTGCATACCACCCCCAGACGGATGGCCAGAGCGAACGCGTCAACCAGTGCATGGAAATGTACTTGCGTTGCGCGGTGCACGACGCGCCCAGGCAATGGAGTCGTTGGCTGCCGATCGCCGAATTCTGGTACAACTCGTCGTTTCACTCCTCGATCAAATGTTCCCCCTTCAAAGCTCTGTACGGCATCGAGCCCAACCTGGGCGCCATGTCACTCTGGGACGACAAGACGATGCCCATGATCGATGGTGAACCGTGGGACTGGGGCGTGCACACGGCAAGGTTGCGAGATCACATTCTGCGTGCCCAACACAGATTCAAGAAGCAGGCCGATCAGCATCGCACGGAGCGCTCCTTCGAGGTGGGCGACAGTGTTCTCCTCAAGCTCCAAACTTACGCGCAGTCATCAGTGGCGAACCGGCCCTGTGCAAAATTGGCATACAAGTACTTCGGGCCATTCGTAGTGCTCGACAAGATTGGCAAGATGGCGTACAAGCTGGAGTTCCCGGCGGACAGCAGAATCCATCCAGTCTTCCATGTGTCCCAGCTCAAGTCGTTCACCCCGAACTACACTCCGGTCTTCTCCGAGCTGCCGCGTCCTCCAGACCTCGCCGGCCACGACGACGAACCGATGGAGATCCTGGAGCGGCGCATGGTCAAGCGTGGCAACAGTGCTCTAGTGCAGATCAAGGTGCGCTGGCGCAACGACGACACGGTGACGACGTGGGAAGACTATGACACCCTACGCCGTCGTTTTCCGCTTGCACCGGCGTGGGACGAACCATCTTCCGGCGACGTGGAGCAGTACGCTGAATCTGAAGACGGCGCTTGTTCTGAAGGAGTGGGGAATGTCAAACCTGCATCGCCAGGAGGTGATGCGGTGGACGCGTGATGGTGGGTCCCCTCCGGCCAGTTGGCACGGACCCACCAGTCAGGCCAGGCGGACAAGTGGAGCACCGCTATTTAGCCAGTTGTTGGCCAGTAGACAGGGCATGTGATTTGTATACTGAATTCTGAACCTCTCCTACCTAATCTGTACCTCCTCCCTTGACGAGAACCTTCTCCCCCAAGTCTCGATCTCATCCCCTTTCCCCTTCCAATCCAATCCTGCGAGGATGAGTTCGTGACAATCTCTTCTTGGCACCTCCCTTCGCCGATCCAAACGCCACATGGCGTCGCCATTTTGGCCAGCGCAAAAGGCCCAGGAATGCATGGCTCCTCCGCGCCCAAGGCGGCGCTACTCGCGACGGAGCCGGCCGGCGCGTCGAACATATGAGGCGCCCAAATTCAGCAGCGGCATCTCCGAGGAGCCGCCGCCGCTCGCTCGCTCGCTCGGTCTTCGAACAGGGCCCTAACCCTTCAAGTCTCTGCCTCGGCAGCAGCAAGTATCCTCTTAATGGCGGCGCCTCGCGCATCCGCCGACCAGCGGAGACTCCGGCGCAGGGCAGAAGATAGCAAGGACCCCCTCAAAGCGTATTCTGACTTGACGCCAGAGATGTTGATTAACATAAGGGAAACGGTTGGGGCCGGCGCACCGGCGGAAGATTGGGCCGGTCTCCCTCTTCCTCGCGTCACTCCGTGCACATCTCGCGCAGCTCGCCGGGGCGCGCGCAGCTCGCCGGGGCGCGCGCCGCCCTCTTCTTCTGCCCCCTCCTCCCCACCCCTTCCCCATCCCTTCCCCCTCCCTCCCCCCCCCGCCCCTGGTTGCAGCACCGCGCCTTCCCTCCCCGCTCGAAGCTGCCATGGATCTGCACGGTGACCATTCCATCTCGCCGGCGACCGAGGGGCGGTGACCACGGGAGATGCTGCAACCGGGGGCGATGGGGTGCTACCACGGCGATGCCTACCTCGCATGCATCGGAGCTCTGCCTACTTCGCCGGAGCCATGGCAGACTACACCCCACGGCGATTTTTTGATGAAACCGGTTGTAGCAAATTCAACTGCCGGTGGTAGCAAAAATCTACTACGGTTGCAGCAAAACGGCGTCATCGTCATCGCGGGGTCGCAGCTGAGATAAGGAGTTTGAAGCTTTTTTCAATGTGGTTGTAACTTTTATAACTGTCGGTTGCAACTTTTTGTTTTTCGTCCATGGCTTCGTTTCCACGGTTGAAACTTTTTTTATAGTCGGATGAAGCTTTTTTCATCGCTAGATGAAGCTTTTTCTGTCACCGGTTGTAACTTTTCTTGGTCATCCATAGCTCCAGTCGTATACTGGTTGAACCTTTTTTCGTAGCCGGTTGAAGCTTTTCCTATCGCTAGTTGTAGCTTTTTTCGTCGTAGGTTGCAGCACTGAGCATCTCCCTGGGCGCTCGATCTTTTTTGTTCGCAAGCGGGGGATGAGCGCCGGTGAGCACACCGATGAGCACGCCGGTGAGCTCCGGTCGTCGCGCACCGGAGCTGCAACGGTGGCCATGGAAGCTGCAACCGCAGGGATGGGCTATTTGCATGGGGGCGAAGCCGGTGAAGAGGACGGCCGCCGAGGACTACCGGCGACCAGGGCGGCCGCGAAAGACGGCCGGCGAGGACGGTGATCAGGGACGAGGAGGGCGGGCGAGGGAGGGGCGGCGACGAGGGGGAACGCGGGGGCAGCCGGCGAGATGGGGTTCGCGAGAGGAAGACGACACTCGTTACGCGCTCGCGAGAGGAAGACAAGGACCTGGTTGGATAAGGATCCAACGGCGCGGGACGGGCTGATCTGACGGCTAGGGCTGGACCGGCCGAAACGTTCGGCCGGCGCACCGGCGCCTAGCATCGCCCTTGACGTAATGCCTGAAGCACAATTTTTCAGGGCCACTTTAATTTGAAGAATTTCATACAAATTCTTTAGGGTTGTCTTTTAAAAATAAAAACAATTTTCTTTAAAGTTTGTAACTGTAGAAAATTTTTAGTGAAAAAATTTATTGGGTGCAACCTCCACATCAATCTAATCAGTTTTCTTTTTTCGAGGATCCGTCTAATCAGTATTTTCTTTTTTGCGAGGATCTGTCTAATTAGTTTTCCTTTTTGTGAGGATCCATCTAACCAGTAACAATATGAATTTTTTTTATGTAACTATCCCTAGTTTTTATTTTTAAGATGTACACCCATAAGCATACATAACGATACAGAAATGAAACACATATAAGCAACAGAAAACAAGTAGGATACAAGTGCTTGTACTGCTGCATACCACCCTCGTTGTAACTACCAAGCGCTCACGACCTTCACTGTCGCCGAAGAAGAGCTCCAAAATTGGTCCACATCTTAGCACTGAAGAGACCCCTAGCCAGTAGGCGTTAACAAGCCGTGATAAATACCGACCCCGAAAGACTAGATTTAGCCCGATAAAGAACATCGGCCGGAGGAGCCCTCCAAGACTGTTCAATGTTGGATCCGAGGCCAACACCAACCCGCTCTTCAACAAACGGCCCGATCCTCCGCCATCTTCCACATATCCACAACAATCATCACCATCGCACTCCAAGAGTAGCCCATCCCGGCCATCACCCCATGCCGGATCGAAGCCGCTCCAACAGCTTCATCAAAGCATATTTTGACTTGACGCTAGAGATGTTGATTGACGTAATTTCTCAAGCACATTTTTCAGGGTCACTTTAATTTAAAGAATTTCATAAAAAGTTGTAGGATTGTAATTAAAAAATGATTTTCTTTAAAAATTGTAAGTTTGCAACTGTAGAACCTTTTTTAACTGTAAAATGTATCTAATCTAATCAGATATTTTTTCAAGGATCCATCTAATAGGTTAGAATAGGATTTTTTCAAGTAATTGATCCTACTCACAGTGTGTTTAATTATCTATGCCTACCTAATAACAAAGAGGTTATTGGTTCTTGCGGTACGTTGCGGAAATTGTCTCCAAAGTTGCAGTTACCCACCAATATCACATATAAGTGATAAAAAAATGTTTCATACCGGGGAATCCCCGCCTAGGCCGACCCATCCGGTAGGACCTCCTATACTGTGATCTGCATTGGGAGAAGATGCAGCACGCCCGTTTGCACCAGCCCATGTCCGGGCGGCCTGTTTTTTTATTTTTTTTCCTTTTCCTTTTCCGTTGCTTTTTTGCTTTATATGGTTTGGAATTAAAAAGGTTCCAAAAATTAAAACAAATGAGAATTTTGATATAATATGTTTAATAAATCATAAAATGTGTGTGGATTCAAAAAATATCCATGATTTTATAAAAAAATGTTTGCTTATTCAAAAACTATGCTTGACTTACAAAATAGTTTATTTGTTCATAAAATATTCGCTGATTTAGAAAATGATCATGCATTTTAAAAAATATTCATTAAATCAAATAATGTTCGTGAATTTCAAAAATTGTTCCACCAATTTTTAAAACAATGTTCGTTCGTTCTAGAAATGTTCTAAAGAAAATTGTTTAAGAAGTTCACAATTTTTTTAAAAAGATTGCAAATAGTATAAAATGTTCATGAATTCAAAAAATGTTCTCGATTTTAGAAAATGTTCAAAAATTTGTAAAAGTGGTCATGAGTTTGAAAAATATTCACGATTTCAAATATGTTCACGAGTTTTAGAAAATGTTTATGATTTTTCACAAAATTGAGAGTTATAGTACATCTCAGTGATGCAGCAAAATGTGATCATGGCTATTGAAGATTATGAATTTTTTTTCTGCCGTTGCAACACCGGATCCTTTTGCTAGTACTACCCCCGTAAACAAATATAAGAGCGTTTAGATAAATAGTGATCTAAACGCTCTTATATTTATTTACTGAGGGAGTATCACATAAACACACCATACAAATCCCACAAACACACAAACTGTTCGTACAAAGTACGAACGATACAAGAACATAAACGCCCAGCGCCAGTTCTCACGTCTCCAAGCTCCCATCTGTCACCTCGGCCGAAGGAAGAACCACCGGCGACAGGGATCCTCCACCGAAGTCATCATCCTTGTCACCATCACCGGCCTGGCGCATCTGGATCCTCCACAGCACCTGCAGCCGCTCCGCGACTTCCTTCATCGTCGGCCTGTCGCCTCCTCTCACGCTCAGGCAGTGCACGGCGAGGGCCGCGAGCTTCTCAACGACCACCATAGCGGCGGCATCCTCTGCGATCTCAGAGTCGAGCATCTTCAGGTGCATGTTCTGGTCGAACATCAGGAGGAAACTATGGGACAAGGATCTCTTCTCCTTGGAGGACCTATCGGCATACAGAGCCCTCTTCCTCGTCAACAGCTCGAGGAGAACGACACCAAAGCTGTACACATCACTCTTGTCGGTGAGGACATGGCTGATGAAGCTCTCAGGGTCGAGGTAGCCGAGGGTTCCCTGGACGAGCATGATGAACTCGCTTTCGTCCATGGACTTGAGCGCCGATGCTCCAAAGTCTGCAACCTTGGCGTGGCGCTGATCGTCGAGCAGAATGTTGGCGGATTTGACATCCCCGTGCAAAATTGTGCGGGATGTCGATGAGTGCAGGTAAGCAAGAGCTTCTGCTGATTGTGTGGCGATCTTCAGGCGGAGATCAAGTGGAATTGGTGACAGATTGTGATCAGGCCCACCATGAAGAAACTCATATAGTGTCCCATTGGAGACGAACTCATATACCAACACTGGGACATCTATATCCAGGCAACAGCCTAATAACCTCACGATGTTCCGGTGGTTGATCTGCGACAAGATTATGATCTCATTTACAAACTCGTCCCTGCAATCATCATTGATCACTTTGGACTTCTTTATAGCAACCTCTCTGAGGTCATCCAAAGTACCCTTGTAGACCATTCCATGGCCGCCACATCCAAGAACTCGGTCTTCGTTGTAGTTGTCAGTGGCTATCTTGATCTCCTTTTGAGTGAGTATGCGGACAGTATCGACCTGCCTTGACCTCATCTCATCATATAACATGAGCCCTCCATTTTGCTTGAAATACTCGTCTTTCTCCTTCCTGTGCTTTTTCCTTTGTAATTGCATAGCCAAAAAGCATGCCAAGGATATTATCACAACGGCAGAAACGCTCAAGCCTGCAAAATCATATAATTTTATTTAGGCATGTGAAATTGATATTGAGATGTTTCAACTCATCAAATCAAGGAGAAATATATGAATCTGTAAGTTAGACAAAACAAAACAAACGAGAGTTGAACTTGCCTATCAACAGCTGTTCATCTCGAGAATACAGAGGTCGGCATCCGAACTTTGTACCATCAGACTTGGTTCTTTTCTTGCATTTACAATCATAGCCTCCTGGAGTGTTAAGACAGACTCCGTTCCTGCAAGGATACAACTCTTCGTATTTGGGGTCCTGCTCACGCAGCATGCATTCATCTATATCTGAACATGATCAACAAAACCATTGCACGCAATCAGGTAAGTCAAACTGCTTGCTATGTATGACCTACAAGTACAGTAGTTACCTTGACAACCGTTGTTCAGGTAGGCGTTACCCTCGTAACCAGGGGAACAATGGCACAAGTACCCAGGTCCATTGCTCGCACTCTCGCAGTAACTGTTTGCACTGACACATGCATAGTTTCTTTGCTCCAGGCATGATCCGTTCCTAACCGCCCAGTTCACGATGACAGGTGCACCGTCCTTTGCCCTGTTGTTGATGAACCCAAGCTCGCCAGCGAGGTCACGACGCTGGAACCTGTACCATCCGACCTCAGCGACCATGGCATAGAAGCATGGATTGAATCCCCACACACTGCTACTGTTAATCGGAAACGCCACATTGAAGGCGGTGAGGTTGGTCGGGATGGATGCCTCACAGCAGCCCGTCCCAGTGCATGGTGCTCCGTCGTCTGATGCACCACTGGCACCATCGCAGTAGGAGTAGCAGCCAGCGAGGTACTGGCTCGTGCCTCCGCGGAAACCACCAACAAGACCCAGGGTATTGCAGCCAATAACCGTAAAGCGGTTGCGCCCAGGGGATGGGAGGAACGGCGTGTCCTCCAGGCCGAACCCCACGGTGTTGTTATTGCTCGCCGATACGGTTGCACTTGATGTGAAGCAGATGTAGCTGACAGGGATGAGCACCCTCATCTCGCCGCGCTCCAGCGAAATATCAGCAACGTTGACGGCCACATCGGCTGGCCCCCCAACCGTCGGCTGCAGCGGGTGGGAGGTGTTTTTGCAGTCAAGATTGAAGAAGCTGCTGAGGCTGACCGCGGCACACTGTGCGCCAATGCCAAAGGGGTAAGGGATGGGCACATCACCACACCTGTCAGGGCAGCCAGGGAGCGCCAGGGATATGGCACCACCTGCAGGTTTAGCCAATGCCATCGCCAGGAAGACTACAATTAGTTTCAGGTAGAGCATTACAACCAGAGTTGGTGTTTGCTGCTGCAAGGTTAGATGCATGGCTCACGCCATCACTTGCTTAATTTGGCGATTGTGTTGAGTGTGCTGAGGCCCATGCTTCTCCTTTTATGAGATAAATTGCGCCTTAGCATACTACGCAATCAGACTCGGCCTATACAACAGATACAGTCACATCAACTCAAGTATTCAAAGGTGAATTCCGATCAAGTAAAAGTCTAAATCCACGTTGCAGTATGATGGTTGATATGTCCAACCTTTTTCTTTTGTTTTTTCGAGATGAGCTGGTGTATGTATGTTAAAATGGTCTGACTAGCTAGGTGGTGGTTTGTCCTAGTCAAGTATTGACCTCACCCCAAGTAAAGTCTATGTGCAAGGTGTTGCCATTTTCCCCTTAAATAGTGAGTCAAAGCCTCAGCCTAATGTGAATAATTCTCTTGTTAGATGTCAGAATTTACTACTTAGACGCATGCAGTGATGTACAACGGGCTAAATCGACAGGAGGTAGAACTTTGTTTTAGCCGTCCCAATTAAGCACATCTGGACAGAAGTTGTAGCAGAATACCATAATACTGAATTACTGGTATCATGTATCTGTTTGAGTCATAAAAAAGTCTAGTTTTGATTATTATTACTATTATCCGAGGTAAGAATTACCTAGTTAACTCGGATCATGCCCATCATATAACTAGGGTAAACCTCACGTAACGTAGCTACATGCTAGAATATATGTGTGTGTGTTTTCAGAAGTAGAATAGCATACGTTGTATAGCTCTACACGGTATAGCTCTAAAGTCTTCAAGACGAATTTTCTTATGCAAGAATTATATATTAGACACCTTGACCAGTTCAATTCCCAGAAATTGTGAAGAAACCGCATGCACCAAAATTTACTAACATTAGCTTATGAGGACCGTTCAGTACCTGTTTGGAGCTAGATAGGATAGTCTGGGACCAGTTCTGATGCTTGCATGCATATTCGGCTTCCAAGTCCCAACCGGACTGAAGCTAGGCTCACACTCGTCAGCATGCGTGTAAACAGTCCATTTTTTTCAGGCCAGGGGGGCTTCAGCATGCAACCTCCAGGGTATCACTTTGGCGCATCTGCGCAAGGATCATCGTTTCTCCCTGCCACAACAGCAAAAAACCTAATGCCTGTGAAAGCTGTGAACGGAGATAAACGGTTGAACAGTCAAAATATTTTCAGATTTCAGCCTAGTTATGCACTTCAAACTATTGCTGGCTAAGCTTATCTTGACTTTTCAAGCTGATCGACTAGTGCTTCCATCTAGTTTGTTATGTATAAGTTCCAAACTACGCTATCTGACCAAACAGATATGACATGCATTCACATGTGGGACATTAAACTACGAGCTATACTTTGACTGGCATATGAATAACCTATAAACCGGTGAAGACTTTTCTAAATTATAAGTGAACTAATCAGAACAACATATAAACCATCATCCTTTACTCAATTTCAGAGAAACCTTCAATAGAAACGTGGGAGCGAACTAATCAAAAATATTATATGCATTGTGATTTTCAACTCTCAATACTAAACAATACAAATGGGTGACAAGATTTATCCAAAATATAAGCAACTCTGGTATCACTTTCTTTCACTCTCAGACACTTGTCAATACAAAGGACTAAACAAACTATATTTCTGTTTCTTAATAAGCACTGCGTTTTCCAACTTTGAACACTTAAACAATACAAAATTCAGGTAGAAGTATCCCATTCAACGCTGATCTCACCCACGAAATAGTTTATTTTTCTCAAACACACCTAAGTGTGCGCCGCTGTCACCCATGAAATAGTTAATCAACAATTATACAAATCAACTGTAAATAGTAGCTCATACATAAGCACCAGTCTGAGGATCCATGGTCTATCAAGCCTAGGGTACACAATCAGATAGCAACGAAGGAAAATGGGATACCGTTGCCTAAGTTGGCAAGTTAGAAAGACAGCGCCGCAGGAAGTAACCACCAAGTTTCCAACCATGAAAGAAGCATTCATCCTCCTGATTCTCATCGCCTTCAAAGTGGCGGCGCTATCTGCAACCACTTCTGGGATCTCCATAGCGTTGCCGGGGTGCCCTGACAAGTGTGGCAACGTGTCAATCCCATACCCTTTTGGCATCGGCAATGGCTGCGCCGCAGCTAGCTTGAACAGCTACTTCACCGTCACCTGTAACAGCACCTTCCAACCCCCACGACCAATGATTGGTGGCCCTTCGGGGTTATCAGAGATCATTGACATCTCCCTGGAGCGTGCTGAGATGCGTGTTTACGGCCCCGTCAGCTACAACTGCTTCGCGTCGAACACCACAATCATGGACAACTACACCAGCGGCTTCAACTTGGTGGGTACGCCGTTCATCCCCTCAACCAAACGCAACCGCTTCATGGTCATTGGCTGCAACACCATGGGTATCATTGGTGGCTACCTGCACAGCAACCCAGACCTGTATGTGGCCGGCTGCTACTCCTACTGCCAGGGCATCAACAGCACGTCTAACGGTGCCCCGTGCACTGGGAAGGGCTGCTGCGAAACCACCATCACCCCAAACCTCACCGACTTTGCGGCGCTCTTGATCATCAACCAGAGCAGTGTATGGACATTCAACCCATGCTTCTACGCTATGCTTGCAGAGGTTGGATGGTACAGCTTCAGGCAGCAGGACCTTGTCGGGCGTCTTGGGTTCATCAACGAGAGAGCCAAGAGAGGTGTCCCTGTTATTGCTGACTGGGCCATCAGAAATGGCTCCTGCCCAAAGGATGGAGCAACGGCGCCAATGGGTTATGCATGTGTCAGTTCAAACAGCTATTGTGTGGGTGCAACCAATGGCCCAGGCTACATGTGCAACTGTTCTGAAGGATATGAGGGCAATCCTTATCTCCCCAGAGGCTGTCAAGGTGAATTATTTACTAATGGAATTTCTCTTAATTTTAGAAATCGGGATAAGCAACTGTCACTGCAAGCATATTTCAGTAGATTTTTGTTCCTTCTTAAAAAAATCTTTAGCTTCCTTAATATATTTTAAGTTTTGGTTTAATTATGGCTTTATGCCACTATATATTAAATTTATAATTCTTTTCAGACATAGATGAGTGCAAGCTGCATAAGCAAAACTCCAAGTATACAGAATTATACCCATGCAGAAATGGGGTATGTCGCAACATACCAGGAGGTTATGTATGCAAATGCGGGATAGGAAAAAAATCAGATAGCAAAAATTCCGGATGTCAACCTGTGCTAACCCAAGCTGAACAGGTGGTTATAGGTAAGCAACATACCCGAGGGTATACTCTTTCTTTATCCAAGGTGCATTTACATGCTTTTGATGAGTTGAAGCATCATAATCATTCTGCAGGCCTCAGTGTTTCCTCAGTTGTGGTGATAGCATTGGCATGCCTGTTGGCCATGAAATTGCAAAGAAGAAAGCACAGGAAGGAGAAGGACGAGTATTTTAAACAAAATGGAGGTCTGAAATTATATGATGAGATGAGATCAAGGCAAGTGGACACCTTTCATATACTTACAGAGAAAGAGGTCAAGAAAGCCACAGAAAACTACAGCAACGATCGAGTTCTTGGCTGTGGGGGTCATGGAATGGTTTATAGAGGAACTTTACATGATGACAAAGAAGTTGCCATAAAGAAGTCCAAAGTAATCAACGACGACTGCAGAGAAGAATTTGTAAATGAGATAATAATATTGTCACAGATTAACCATAGGAACATCGTGAGGTTACTCGGTTGCTGCTTGGAGGTAGATGTGCCGATGTTGGTGTATGAGTTCATATCGAATGGTACCCTCTTTGAGTTCCTTCACAGCAATGATCGTAAATCAATAATCCCATTGGATCTTCGACTGAAGATTGCTACACAATCAGCAGAGGCCCTTGCTTACATCCATTCATCAACTTCTCGCACAATTCTGCATGGGGATGTCAAATCACTCAATATACTTTTGGATAATGAATACAATGCAAAAGTTGCAGATTTTGGAGCATCGGCACTGAAGCCCATAGACAAGAATGATTTCATCATGTTTATCCAAGGAACTCTTGGGTACCTTGACCCTGAGTCTTTTGTCAGTCATCACCTTACTGACAGAAGCGATGTCTACAGTTTTGGGGTTGTTCTTCTAGAGCTACTAACAAGAAAGAAGGCTATATTCATTGATAATCTTAATGAACAGAAAGCGCTATCGCATGCCTTCCTCATGACGTTTCACCAGAAGAAGCTCCGCGATATATTGGATGATGATATAATAGAAGATGAAGTTACGGTGGTGCTCGAGAAACTAGCTGAACTCGTCATGCATTGTTTGAACCCAAGAGGAGATGAGAGGCCAACAATGAAGGAAGTAGCAGAGCGTTTGCAAATGTTGAGGAGAATCCAGATGCAGCAAGTCACCACACCAAATCCTATGAGGACGCAATACCCTGATGGAGAATCATCAATGTCTATAGCTTCTGACGAAATGAAATACCAGAGCACCAACACAGCCAAATTGGTCCTAGATGTAGATCGTGCAAGATGACTACTGTATGTATCTTCCTTGGCCTGCTGGGGTAACAGTGAATGTACTTTCTTGTGAAACACTAGTCACATCTTTCATTATCACTGTATCTGTTTCTTTATGTATAATGGTTATCTCATGATTTCTAGGACAGCTCTGTAATTATGCTGCTGTGTGTACACATAGTTCATCAACAGTCATGGATTTTGTCTATTTCTAGTACAATTTCTTAGAAATCTACCAGCTTCAATTTTACTCACTGGTTCATATAAAATATTTAGTGCATGTTGAGTGCATACGTTTTAAGGCATTTGGGCATGATTGGGTTGATCTCCAGAATAGTCTTGGCGTATTACACACATGCCCCGCAAATTACTCTTTAGAATTAAGAAATTATTAACCACCAGGCGAAATCATCTGCTCATCTGCACCTAAGCCAGCTGCAATAGACAATGACAGCTGCTGGTCACCAGGCTGGAGCCCTATAGCTGAGGCCAGCAGGAAAAGCACATAGGTGAAGGTTGAAGCCCCGCTTTGCTCATTGGTGATGTTGAGCTGAAGGTTGGATCTGCAGAACCCAGGAAATGTATTGTGGTCCAGAAAGCATGATATCACTGAGCCCAAGGTGCTTTTAACCACCCGTAAGTGGACTTAGTTGATGCGGCATCATATATCACGTACAGTTTTGGGTCGAGGACTGGGGCTGAAGAAGATAACAACTGAATACAAATCTTCACAGGGAGCTCATCTTTTTCATCGATAATAGAATCACAATAACTCAAGGAAGAGAAAACCCGGCATACCTAATAAGGCGCCTAATAGACTGCTGCCATCTAGACTGCAGGAAAACAACTACATGCATCTAGCCTACCCAGGCATCTGGACTGAAGGAAATATAACAAAGCCAAAAAAAAACAGAGAAAGGTTCTAGAATCATACTCCAATATGGTACAGCTGTTTCTAAGACTAACTAGGGTCAATTATGCAGAGGGCAATCCATGTATCTATTTTGATAAATGAAAAAATGCACAGGGTCACATAGCTTATTTGATCACGTACCTTATTACATATATAGATCAAATGTAGATGTGCAAGTCATGAAGAGCCAATTGAACAGGTATCAATTCCCTGCACATACAAATTATAACACGTGAGTGAGTACAGGTACCCCTCAGATAAGTCAGCATGTGCCAAATATATCATGATTATCCTAAGACGGCATTAGCTCGATGTCAAGCTATGCAAATATTCAAATATGCTCTCAAATGTTAGCATCTAAATTTTCTTAGGAATATCCTCCTGACAACAAGTGTTATAAGTCATAACATCATAACATTAGCATAAAGCAAAAGAATGACATTTGAGGGAAATGGAAAGGATTGCTTGAACTGTGGAAAAGCAACCAACCTGATCAAACATGTGTATGGTGAGGCTATTCACAACTTGAGTGGATGACGTAATATATTGGTCAAGTAAATATTAGAGAGCACATGATCAACAAAACCATCGTCCTTATACACCTGAGTTACCAGAGAAATCAGGTATACATGCACATATCGACGACATAGTAGATGGCGAGATGCAACAAACAAATAGGAATTCAGCTCATGTATCATTTTTTGTGTACCACTTAGCAAGTCAGCATACGGTGGAGAAATATTACAGATACATTCTATTTGTGAAACAATGACCTGCTACAAATGAGCCATTTCACGCTCAAGAGCTCTGACGCGTTTAATCCAAGTCATAAATATTATTTCTCCACATAACAAGACCCAAAGTAAAGTAAATACACGACAACAGGAAATATAAAAGGTAAACAAAAACAGATGTGAAGTGCCTAATATAGAGAAGCCTAATTCAGATATTGGCTATCCTCTCTTCGCTGCAGCTCAATTCCCCTCCCTTAGATCGGCATGCCTTTGGGCACAATCTGGTCCTTTATCCACATGTAAATAGGCACCAGAACATAGTACGCGGCACATATTGTTCCCATGAGGAAGCGGAAGAAAAAGGTGATAGGATTCACGGGCTTGCTGACATCTTCAGCCTTCGGACCAAGCTGTGAGAAGAAAAAAAAGATGAAAACCTCTTAATATAGAACCATACAAAAACATGAAAGAAAGTATCTAAATGCAGACAATATGAAGGTCCATTATTCACTCTCAAACATGCAGAAAGTTATCCCTTTCTAACTGCTACTTTGTATACTTGTGGATAACCAGGCGGCAACAAGGTCCAAAAAATTATGAAATGCAAAAAAGAAAAACTATCATGTCTTTGCATATGCTTTATCTAAGAATAGGAAATAGTAGTAACTGTTTGATAAAAAAAATGCTTAATCTAGTTTAACTACTTAGGTCCAGTCTACTGCAATGGAAGTACAAGTTGCCGTAACAAGACCCATCTTGACAAAGCATATCAAAATGTAGGGAGAGTTGAAAATGTTAATCTGCAAGCCATTTTTAGCAAAAACTTGCCTGTAAAGGGGAGTCCCCGCTTTCTCTCTTGACACCCGTCACGGAGCACCCCATGATCAGGCCATGCCTACGGACACCACGGTACCACTTCGGTCCAATCCTCTTGAGCTGAACATCCTTGAACCCTGCCTTCGTGAACCATTCAATATACTCCTCTTCAGTGGGGAACAGCATCCACATATCGGCAAAAAAGCGAGACAGCCAAAAGGTTGGGTGCACGGGGCCGATCAAACAAGCTTTCCCGCCGAGCCTGAGGACCCTGTAGGCCTCCTTGATTCCTCGCTGCGGGTCAGGCCAGTACTCAATGCTGGAGGCCAGAAAAATCGTCAGTCATGACAGGACACAAAATTCAGCATCCTATAGTACAGAGTAATTTGTCTACCACAACAATTAACAAACAGCGTTCGTATAAGCATGGCATAGCAGAGCAGAGGAAGAGGGGTTGATGAGATTACCTGCCGGCGGAGACGTATCGGTCGAAGGTGTCGGTGGGGAAGGGGAGGTCCTCGGCGTCGCCCTCCATGATGTCGACCCCCTTGAGCGCCTCCTTCTGCCTGGCCTTCTCGAGCTGGTGGGGCGACTGGTCGAGCAGCGTGACGTTGGCGGGGTCGACGTGCCTGACGATGCCGAGCGTGGTGAAGCCCGTGCCGCCGCCGACGTCGACGACCTTGAGCTTGCGGCTGTGGAGGTCGGCGGGCTCGAGCGCGTCGTCGCGCATGTCCTCGGTCCAGTGGCCCGGGTTGATGACGTGGTCGTAGACGATGGAGAGGAAGCGGTAGAACCAGAAGGCCTCCTTCTTGTGCTGGATGAAGCGCGGCGCCGAGGCGGGCCGCGCCGCCGCAGCGGCCGGGGGCGAGGAGGCCGCGGCGCACCTGAGCAGCGGGGACCGGGCGCCCGAGGGGGCGGCGCGCCTCGCGAGGGCGACGGGGCGGAGGGCCGGCCTGGAGGGGCCGAGGCCGAGGTAGCCCAGCCCGGCGGGCGCGCGCACCCTCAGCGCCCCGCGCGGCGCCAGGCTCCCGGCGCCGCTCGGCGCGTGCGCGGAGGCCATCGCCATTGCCTTAGCCGGGAGGGAGTGGGGTGGAGCTGAGACGCCGCCGCCGCCGCGTCGAGGAGTGGAGGGGAACGGAGGGCAGCGGATGATGGGGCGGTGGGAGAGTGGCGATTGGCGAGCGAGCGAGCGAGGTCACGGGCGGATGAGTGGTGGGTGGACGGGGCGTCCTTCGTCCCACGTGGCGACACGTGCGCGACATGTGCACGCTAGAGTCTATGACTGTGGGTCCATGTCAAAACCCAAACTCATCTAGAGTAGTACAATTGAAAGAAAACATCTTCTCAAAACAATATTAGAAAAATATATAAAAAGCTGAGTTGGTGATGATAGTGTGCCTGCCATCCTCCGTTTACAATCGTTCGATTTGCATTCAACACATCTGAGACAAACTATGTCAGTTTTACAAAAAGACCCCCCGCACTCCATTACTCGTTGGTAGATAACCCCTGCCTCTCACCTCATCTAGTCATGTCATGACAAAATAAAAAGATCTAGAAAGGTCGCTGCTCTTGGTGTTGTCTGCCCCCAACGCCTATTATGCCTTCGCTTGGGCCGCATTGCCGACCACCACCACGACCCCCTACTCCTCGCCATCTCCTCTGCCATTTTCCAAGTCATCCTGAGTTACATTCATAGTTGTCGAGAAAAAAATAAACAAAATCGATATTCAAAAAAAATTGAAGATGATTTTTTGCAAAGCACAATAAGTGTTATTTCTTCATAAAGTTTTGGATGCAGGTTAAACACTTGAATGCTTTTATTCGCAAAAGATATTTTTTATATATTTTCCTACATTTATTATTTATCCGTATGCTTGTGAGCTCTAGAGAAGAATGGATATCTGAAGAAACCTATCAATATTTATTAAACATGAGATGACCCGGATCAATGCATTCCAATGTTGCATGCAACGCACGGGCATCTTACTAATATTAGAAAAACAGAAAAATGGCATGAATCGATTTTCAGTCACTCGTGATAGTTTTTTTCCTTTTTTAGGAAAACAGTCGCTCATGATAGTTTTTTTTTTAGCATCAATAGACACAAGCGCTCATATACACGCACATACACTCACCCCTATGAACGCACACACGCACACCCTACCTCTATGAGCACCTCCGAGAGACTGAGCCGGCATATCATTTTGAGATTTACGAAGTCATCGTAAGCGCCTCGTCGTCGACGGGAACGTCTCCTCCCACTGAAAACGTATCGCCGGAAATCCTGAAATAAATCCAGAAACAGTGCGAGCACCAGGATTTAAACCCTGGTGGGTTGGGGATACCACTGTCCACCTAACCAACTCAACCACGGGTTGATTCGCCGCTCATGATAGTTACTCTGGTGTCAATAGAGAAAATGGGAAAGAGAGAATCTATGAATAGCCAACTTTAGAAATCAAACTCATTCTCCTTGTAATCGTCCACGGGTTTGGTTCAAACCGTGGGCGAGCCGGCCTAGGTCAGGCACCAATCTGGACTTGGGTTCTCGAGATCTTATATCGAGATCATGTTCTTAATGTTGACTTCTGTATGTAAAGTTAAACTCAAGACACACCTATGTGATTTGTCTGTAAAAGACACTAAACTAAACCCCACGCACCCACCCCCACATCGCCAACCCTAGGCGACACGGGGGGCGACCACGCCGCCAGCCCTAGGCCCCCTTCCCTCGCCTCCTCCGTCCTCCCGCCGCCTGAGGTCTCACCGGCGAAGCCTGGCCTATGATGGCGGCGGGGGGGCCTTATCCCTCGCGCGGTGGTGGTGTTTTTTTTGGGCGGCAGCGACGCATCGTTCGATGCAGATCCGGCGGCAAGGAGCAGCGAGATCCCTACGGCATGCGTGACGGCGGCATCAGCGGAGGCGCAACCTCCCGGCGGCGGAGTCGCCGAGATCGCCGATCTGGTCTTGCCCAGATGGGCTTGGGTGAGCCGGCGTTTCCGGTGTGCATCTACAGGCAAGCGCGGTGGGCCTGACGGCGCCAGCTGTAGGCACCATGGTGGTGCTATGGCCGGTAAGGCGCGGCGGCCTAGACTCCTTTCATCCAGTCCCCGACAGAGATGGCGGCAGTCCGTGCACGAGATGCTTGAGGGAGGATCTTCGAACCGATCTGGGTGAAAACCTGCTCTCGGCTAGCTGCCAAGGCCGGCAGTGGGGGCGCTGTCTGCGTCGTTTCCTTCTTGAAGGCATCGCCCTGGAGAAGTTCAAGGCCACTCTATGCTACCTCTGGGGGGGGGAACCCTAGATCAGTAGATCAGATGACGGCGACGCTATGGTGTCGTTTCCCGCTTGCGCGTGTCATTCGTGGAGGTGTACAAGGACAGAGGGACCAGTGGAAGGCTTTTTGGTGGAGCGGTGCTTCAGCTTACACATTGATGGCGACGGATCTCGGCGGCATGGCACCGTGAACACTCGACGTCTGATGCACGGAAATGGACTCATGCAGGGAGGTGGCGCTGTCTGGCATCGTGGTGGCGTCGACGGTAGCTAGACCGGGCAAGATTGATGCAGCAATACAACACTGAAGATGGATTGGTGGCAGGTGGCTACGGCGGCCTCATACCTGATACGTCTCCAACATATCTATAATTTTTAATTGCTTCATGCTATATTATCTACTCCCTCCTTCCATCTATATAGGGCCTAATGTGTTTTTCAAGACCACCTTTGACTATTAATAAAATTAATACTACATGACATGCATAATGTGAAAATTATATCACTGAAAGCTCCTTTCACATACGAATTTGATGATGTGTTTTGTGTAAGTTGCATGTCATATATTATTGCTCTAACATTTGGTCAAAGTTAGCCTCGAAAAACGCATTAGGCCCTATATAGATGGAAGGAGGGAGTACTGTTTTGGACTATATTGGGCTTTATTTTCCACTTTTATATTATTTTTGGGACTAACTTATTAACCGGAGGCCCAGCCCAGACTTGCTGTTTTTTGCCTATTTCAGTGTTTCGGAGAAACAGAATATCAAACGGAATGAAACCTCGGGAAACGTGATTTTCTCATTAGATAAGATCCAGGAGACTTGGACCCTCCGTCAAGAAAGCCACGAGGCGGTCACGAGGGCGCCCCCCTAGGGCGTGCCCCCTGCCTCGTGGGCCCCTCGAAACTCCACCGACGTACTTCTTCCTTCTATATATATCCACGTACCTCCAAACGATCGGGGACAGAGCCAAAAACCTAATTCCACCGCCGCAACTTTCTGTATCCATGAGATCCCATCTTGGGGCCTGTTCCGGAGCTCCGCCGGAGGGGGCATCGATCACGGAGGGCTTCTACATCATCATCCAAGCCTCTCCGATGAAGTGTGAGTAGTTTACTTCAGACCTACGGGTCCATAGTTAGTAGCTAGATGGCTTCTTCTCTCTTTTTGGATCTCAATACAATGTTCTCCCCCTCTCTCATGAAGATCTATTCGATGTAATCTTCTTTTTACGGTGTGTTTGTTGAGACCGATGAATTGTGGGTTTATGATCAAGTATATCTATGAATAATATTTGAATCTTCTCTGAATTCTTTTATGTATGATTGGTTATCATTGCAAGTCTCTTTGAATTATCAGTTTGATTTGGGCCTACTAGATTGGTTGTTCTTGCCATGGGAGAAGTGCTTAGCTTTGGGTTCAATCTTGCGGTGTCATTTCCTAGTGACAGAAGGGGCAGCAAGGCACGTATTGTATTGTTGCCATCGAGAATAACAAGATGGGGTTTTTATCATATTGCATGAAACTATCCCTCTATATCATGTCATCTTGCTTAAGGCGTTACTCTGTTTTTAACTTAACTAGTAAGATGCCCGTGCGATGCAACGGGACAACAATGGAATATATGAAGACATTTCTCTAGATAATCATTCTACTTAGGACATACGTTTTTTTCCCTCTCTTCATTCACCCATCCATTTAATCCCAAAGCGTGTTGCCGCAAAATTTACATCCAAAAGCGCATTTGTATTGCTATAAAACTACACAAATCATCCCATTTTCGATAATATATGCGTTCAAATTGCAATGGTCAACATGCTTGGTTCCCCCAGCAAGTTGTGCCTTGACATCTTTATTTTTGTGAGGAAAAAAAATCCATGCATTAGCTTCGTTGGCCATCCATGCATTAGCTGGCACTGCCTTTGGAAACGCCACCTCTTCTAGCTCCACACCTTAGGGAGTCTCATGTTCGACAACACATGTATCTTAGGGCCTGCACACGAAAAAAGAACCATGAGGAATTGCCGTGAATTGTTGAAAGCTCCATATGCAATATGGTTGTATCATGTTCATATGAGATAACACGATGTTGAATTTACTTGAAAGACAATATTAATTGTAACTGTAGATTAAACTAAACTTGAACCAGAACCATAAAATAGGTGTGCGTGCCTCAAAAGCCCGAGAAGACAACCATGTGGTTGCAATGTGCAATATCAACAGTACATCCATACTGTAGTTCAGCAATGATGTTGCCCATTACTAATTCTTTCCAAATCTAGATTAGGAAAAAAATCAAGCTATCTAAGCGACTGATATATGGGTCCATAGATCTAGTCATTATTGTCCATATGAGCAAATCAGGCATTACGACAGAAGCACACTGTAGGAGGCAAATTATTTAGTAAACACGGCATGGGTTTAACAGCAGGATTATCATCCGAGGAATTAAAGCAAGTTTTCAATGGGATAAAAGCATATAAACCTTACACATTATCAAAATTTACATGCAAAGATTAAAATTGATATGTGAACTGAAATCTTGGAGAGCACAAATATATCAACATGAGTAATGGAATAAAGGTACTATTCTGTTGTGCAAATGGAAACATTAGAGAAAATTAATTGCTCATGTGCGATAGAGAGAAGTGTTAAGTACATAGGAGTTTAGGAATATAACATCATCAAGGAGATAGAAGGAGCGTGTTGAAGTAATGGAAATTTGTCATGAAAAAGTTATCTCTTTAAGGCAAGCACATTCTGGGGTACTTATGTCACCATTTGGAAAGGCGGGGACATGAGCGTCTCGTTCCATCCACGCTGGAAGTCCCATGAGTCCCAGTTGACCTGCACTCACCAAGTAGTATGCACATGTCCAGTCTCTCTTGCAGAACTCAACCTTCTCCTGTAACATGAACATAACTATGCTGGAGGTCATCAACAACAACGACCAGCAGCATCGGTGCAGCACGAGCTAGGTAATGACCATGGACATGTTGACCCACTGTCCGCACAGTTTCCTGACAGCGCACATGCCTGCATGTAATCTAGCATGAGGGTGCCAAGCAACGAATTAAAGCTATTGTGTCACCAAAGGAGCAACCAGAAACTATAACTGCTCATGGCAGAGCAGCAAGCATAATAGTGTTTACAAATTACAAAGATATATAATAGCAAGAGGAAGCAGGAATTTTTAGTCTGATCTCTCTTACATTTCCTGCTTAATAAAAAGAAGCAAATGTAACCCAATATGTTTAATTGGTAACTGAAAGTAGGCATCATAGGTTAATTATCAACATAGATTCATGCATAATCGAAACATAATTTGAGCAGATAAAACATGATGTCACACTTTGTGTTGGAAATAGACTTAAATCTGTAGCTTGTAATATTCATCATCAAAACTATGGGCATGGCTCTATGAAGAATATGCTCAAAAACGTGTGATTGTCTTGGCCAAATTAAACAAACTGCATGGATACGTACCAATGATTTTTTTATAATCAGTACCTGGCTAACTGCACTCTATGCAATGGAGAAACATCGCAGTGCAGTACTACACATGTAGGGAACTGTGAAAGAAACAGAGCATGTGATTCTGAATCAAACTTGCATCTCGTTTTCTGCTCCAAAAATCACCAAAAGCACACCAGATGAAATACCTGGCAGCAATGTTTTGCCGATTAGACCATACCAACTCCACGAACATCCAATTCAATTGGGGTTTCAGGGGCTGCATGGAGTACCCCGGGCCTCCTTGAAGCACATCCTGAAGGAGAAGTTCGTGGAAGCACGGATGGTGATCTAGAAGGTTCAGTTCCGCCAAGTGCTCAAGAAAAATAATCTAGAACTGTGAGAACCCCAAGAACTGAAGCATTGCAAGCCCAGATTTTGACCCGGAGTTAATGTCAAAATCACTTGGTGCTTATTTTGTTGTCTTAGGTGCACTTGTAAGCTGTAACGGATGTACACTACAAAACTGAAATAGATCAAGCCGGCCTTTGTGTGCCGGCTGGTTCTGTATCTTACCTTGTCCTATGACTCATCAATGGAGATCTTAGTTACAATTCAAAGGCCTAGACAGGAAACATGCAGAAATTACGAACCTGATATTGATACACCATGTAGTAGATTGGATACTGCTATTTGAACCCAAACATGGTCGAGTACTTCAATTCACAAAAATCTCTTGCCAGGCTGAGGGCTTCCAATCGGGATGGTGATAGCAGCAGGTGCGCAAGTAATGAAACAGATGACTCATGTGGGAGGAGAGACCAATTGCAGACGGCATAGAGGTCCTAGGGGAGCAGCGCATACTCGAAGGGGATGGCCATAGAGCGCGTCTGCCGGGAGGGAGTAGTAGGTGGCGGCGCTGTCGCCGAGGATGCGTAGTGTGTAGCAGCGTACGTGGAGGTCAGCGAGGACAGGGGAGGTGGTGGGCGGCGGGACTGCTGCATCAGAGCCTCGGATGGGGAAGCAGGAGAGTCCTCGCGGACTCCGGGGACGGACGGCACCGGCGGCGTACTTGCCAACGTCGGTGTCGAAGGAGAAGGGGGAGGGGGAGCAGGAGACGGCGGTGAGAAGGGAGATGTGTTGGGCGTCGAGTCTGCTGCACCGGAGGAGTAGGCAGGAGATGCATTGCAGACTTGGCGGACGGATGGCGCCGGCGGTGTACTTGACGATGTCGGCATCGTAGAAGACGGGGTAGGGGGAGGAAGGAAGGTGGAGGTGGGTATGGGTGTGGCGGTGTGCGGCGAGGCTGCCGTGGTAGAGAGGAGTCGGGAGCGGAGGGCGCCGGTGGCGTGCAGAGCGACAGCCGCTGTTGCTGCCACTTCGATTCCACTTTTTTCCAGAAGGGTCGATTGCTTCGTTGAGTGGATAAGGTGGGACTGGATGGATATGGACGAGGAGAATGAGGGGTTTCTTTGCAAATGGGATGTGGGGTTGCTACTATGCGTCGGATGCAAATCAAACGGTCAAAGATGATAGATGGCAGACACACCATCACCACCAACCGTGATTTTTATAGGAGTAGAGATACTCTAGATGCATGCTAGATAGCGGTCGATGAGTGGAGTAATAGTAGTAGATGCAGAATCGTTTCGGTCTACTTGTCGACGTGATGCCTATATTGAAGGAAATATGCCCTAGAGGCAATAATAAAGTTATTATTTATTTCCTTATATCATGATAAATGTTTATTATTCATGCTAGAATTGTATTAACCGGAAACATAATACATGTGTGAATACATAGACAAACAGAGTGTCACTAGTATGCCTCTACTTGACTAGCTCGTTAATCAAAGATGGTTATGTTTCCTAACCATGGACAAAGAGTTGTTATTTGATTAACGGGATCACATCATTAGATGAATGATCTGATTGACATGACCCATTCCATTAGCTTAGCACCCGATCGTTTAGTATGTTGCTATTGCTTTCTTCATGACTTATACATGTTCCTATGACTATGAGATTATGCAACTCCCATTTGCCGGAGGAACACTTTGTGTGCTACCAAATGTCACAACGTAAATGGGTGATTATAAAGGTGCTCTACAGGTGTCTCCAAAGGTAGATGTTGGGTTGGCGTATTTCGAGATTAGGATTTGTCACTCCGATTGTCGGAGAGGTATCTCTGGGCCCTCTCGGTAATGCACATCACATAAGCCTTGCAAGCATTGCAACTAATGAGTTAGTTGCGGGATGATGTATTACAGAATGAGTAAAGAGACTTGCCGGTAACGAGATTTAACTAGTATTGGATACCGACGATCGAATCTCGGGCAAGTAACATACCGATGACAAAGGGAACAACGTATGTTGTTATGCGGTCTGACCGATAAAGATCTTCGTGGAATATGTAGGAGCCAATATGGGAATCCAGGTCCCGCTATTGGTTATTGACCGGAGATGTGTCTCAGTCATGTCTGCATTATTCTCGAACCGTAGGGTCCGCACGCTTAACGTTACGATGATAGTTATTATGAGTTTATGCATTTTGATGTACCGAAATTAGCTCGGAGTCCCGGATGTGATCACGGACATGACGAGGAGTCTCGAAATGGTCGAGACATAAAGATTGATATATTGGAAGCCTATATTTGGATATCGGAAGTGTTCCGGGTGAAATCGGGATTTTACCGGAGTACCGGGAGGTTACCGGAACCCCCCGGGAGCTAAATGGGCCTTAGTGGGCTTTAGTGGAAAGGAGAAAAGGGGCAGCCCAAGGTGGTCGCGCGCCTCCCTCCTCACCTAGTCCTATTAGGACTAGGAGAGGTGGCCGGCCCCCCTCTCTCTCTTCCCCCCCCCCTTGAGGAATCCTATTCCAACTAGGATTGGGGGGGGGGGGAATCCTACTCCCAAAGGGAGTAGGACTCTCCTGGCGTGCCCCAAGGCTGGCCGCACCTCTCCCCCCTTGCTCCTTTATATACAGGGGCAGGGGGCACCTCTAGACACACAAGTTGATCATTAAGATCGTTCCTTAGCCGTGTGCGGTGCCCCCTGCCACCATATTTCACCTCGATCATATCGTTGTAGTGCTTAGGCGAAGCCCTGCGTTGGTAGAACATCAAGATCGTCACCACGCCGTCGTGCTGACGGAACTCCTCCCTGAAGCTTTGCTGGATCGGAGCCCGGGGATTGTCATCGAGCTGTACGTGTGCTAAGAACTCGGAGGTGCCGGAGTAACGGTGCTTGGATCGGTCAGATCCGGAAGAAGACGTACGACTACTTCCTCTACGTTGTGTCAACGCTTCCGTTGCGATCTACAAGGGTACGTAGATCATACTCTCCCCCTCGTTGCAATGCATCACCATGATCTTGCGTGTGCGTAGGAAAATTTTGAAATTACTACGAAACCCAACAGTGGTATCAGAGCCTAGGTTTTATGGTTTGATGTTATATGCACGAGTAGAACACAAGTGAGTTGTGGGCGATATAAGTCATACTGCCTACCAGCATGTCATACTTTGGTTCGACGGTATTGTTGGACGAGACGACCCGGAGCAACATTACGCGTACGCTTACGCGAGACCGGTTCCCCCGACGTGCTTTGCACATAGGTGGCTTGCGGGCGACTGTCTCTCCAACTTTAGTTGAACCGAGTGTGGCTACGCCCGGTCCTTGCGAAGGTTAAAACGGAGTCTATTTGACAAACTATCGTTGTGGTTTTGATGCGTAGGTGAGATTGGTTCTTGCTTAAGCCCATAGCAGCCACGTAAAACTTGCAACAACAAAGTAGAGGACGTCTAACTTGTTTTTGCAGGGCATGTTGTGATGTGATATGGTCAAGGCATGATGCTGAACTTTATTGTATGAGATGATCATGTTTTGTAACCAAGTTACCGGCAACTGGCAGGAGCCATATGGCTGTCGCTTTATTGTATGCAATGCAATCGCGATGTAATGCTTTACTTTATCACTAAGCGGTAGCGATAGTCCTGGAAGCATAAGATTGGCGAGACGACAACGATGCTACGATGGAGATCAAGGTGTCGCGCCGGTGACGATGGTGATCATGACGGTGCTTCGGAGATGGAGATCACAAGCACAAGATGATGATGGCCATATCATATCACTTATATTGATTTGCATGTGATGTTTATCTTAATATGCATCTTATCTTGCTTTGATTGACGGTAGCATTATAAGATGATCTCTCACTAAATTATCAAGAAGTGTTCTCCCTGAGTATGCACAGTTGCCAAAGTTCGTCGTGCCAGACACCACGTGATGATCGGGTGTGATAAGCTCTACGTCCATCTACAACGGGTGCAAGCCAGTTTTGCACACGCAGAATACTCAGGTTAAACTTGACGAGCCTAGCATATGCAGATATGGCCTCGAAACACGGAGACCGAAAGGTCGAGCGTGAATCATATAGTAGATATGATCAACATAGTGATGTTCACCAAAGAAACTACTCCATCTCACATGATGATCGGTTATGGTTTAGTTGATTTGGATCACGTGATCACTTAGAGGATTAGAGGGATGTCTATCTAAGTGGGAGTTCTTAAGTAATTTGATTAGTTGAACTTAAATTTATCATGAACTTAGTCCTGGTAGTATTAGCATATCTATGTTGTAGATCAATAGCTCGCGTTGTTGCTTTTATATATTTATTTTGATATGTTCCTAGAGAAAATTATGTTGAAAGATGTTAGTAGCAATGATGCGGATTGGATCCGTGATCTGAGGTTTATCCTCATTGCTGCACAGAAGAATTATGTCCTTGATGCACCGCTAGGTGACAGACCTATTGCAGGAGCAGATGCAGACATTATGAACGTTTGGCTAGCTCAATATGATGACTACTTGATAGTTTAAGTGCACCATGCTTAACGGCTTAGAATCGGGACTTCAAAGACGTTTTGAACATCATGGACCATATGAGATGTTCCAGGAGTTGAAGATTAATATTTCAAGCAAATACCCGAGTTGAGAAATATGAAGTCTCCAACAAGTTCTATAGCTAAAAGATGGAGGAGAATCGCTCAACTAGTGAGCATGTGCTCAGATTGTCTGGGTACTACAATCGCTTGAATCAAGTGGGAGTTAATCTTCCAGATAAGATAGTGATTGACAGAATTCTCTAGTCACCATCACCAAGTTAGTAGAACTTCGTGATGAACTATAATATGCAAGGGATAACGGAAACAACTCCCAAGCTCTTCGTGATGCTGAAATCAACGAAGGTAGAAATCAAGAAAAACATCAAGTGTTGATGGTTAACAAGACCACTAGTTTCAAGTAAAGGGCAAAGGGAAGAAGGGGAACTTCAAGAAAACGGCAAGCAAGTTGCTGCTCAAGTGAAGAAGCCCAAGTCTGGTCCTAAGCCTGAGACTGAGTGCTTCTACTGCAAAGGGACTGGTCACTGGAAGCAGAACTACCCCAAGTGATTGGCGGATAAGAAGGATGGCAAAGTGAACATAAGTATATTTGATATACATGTTATTGATGTGTACTTTACTAGTGTTTATAGCAACCCCTAAGTATTTGATACTAGTTCAGTTGCTAAGATTAGTAACTCGAAACGGGAGTTGCAGAATAAACAGAGACTAGTTAAGGGTGAAGTGACGATGTGTGTTGGAAGTGGTTCCAAGATTGATATGATCATCATCGCACACTCCCTATAATTTCGGGATTAGTGTTGAACCTAAATAAGTGTTATTTGGTGTTTGCATTGAGCATGAATATGATTTGATCATGTTTATTGCAATACGGTTATTCATTTAAGTTAGAGAACAATTGTTGTTCTGTTTACATGAATAAAACCTTCTATGGTCATACACACCAACAAAAATGGTTTGTTGGATCTCGATTATAATGATACACATATTCATAATATTGAAGCCAAAAGATGCAAAGTTAATAATGATAGTGCAACTTATTTGTAGCACTGCCGTTTAGGTCATATTGGTATAAAGCGAATGAAGAAACTCCATGCTGATGGGATTTTGGAAACACTTGATTATGAATCACTTGATGCTTGCGAACCATGCCTCATGGGCAAGATGACTAAGACTCCGTTCTCCGGAGCGAGCAACTGACTTATTGGAAATAATACATATTGATGTATGCGGTCTGATGAGTGTTAAGGCTCACGGCAAGTATCGTTATTTTCTGAACTTCACAGATGATTTGAGCAGATATGGGTATATCTGCTTGATGAAACATAAGTCTGAAACATTTGAAAAGTTCAAAGAATTTCAGAGTGAAGTGGAACATCATCGTGACAAGAAAATAAAGTTTCTACGATCTGATCGCGGAGACAAATATTTGAGTTACGAGTTTGGTCTTCAGTTAAAAACAATGTGAAATAGTTTCACTACTCACGCCACCTGGAACACCACAATGTAATGGTGTGTCCGAACGTCATAACCGTACTTTATTAGATATGGTGCGACCTATGATGTTTCTTACCGATTTACCACTATCGTTTTGGGGTTATGCATTAAAAGACAGCTGCATTCACGTTTAAAAGGGCACCATCTAAGTCCGTTGAGATGACACAATCTGAAACTGTGGTTTGGCAAGAAACCAAAGCTGTCGTTTCTTAAAGTTTGGGATTGTGATGCTTATGTGAAAAAGTTTCATCCTGATAAGCTCAAACCCAAATCGGAGAAATGTGTCTTCATAGGATACCCAAAGGAGACTGTTGGGTACACCTTCTATCACAGATCCGTAGGCAAATTCATTGCCAAGAATTGATCCTTTCCAGAGAAGGAGTTTCTCTCAAAAGAAGTGAGTGGGAGGAAAGTATAAAACTTGATAAGGTAATTGTACCTTCTCCCTTATTGGAAAGTAGTTCATCACAGAAATCTGTTCTTGTGACTACTACACCAATTAATGAGGAAGCTAATGATGATGATCATGTAACTTCAGATCAAGTTACTACTGAATCTCGTAGGTAAACCAGAGTGAGATCCGCACTAGAGTGGTACGGTAATCCTGTTCTGGAAGTCATGTTACTAGACCATGATGAACTTGCGAACTATGAGGAAGCGATGATGAGCCCAGATTTCGCGAAATGGTTTGAGACCATGAAATCTGAGATATGATCCATGTATGAGAACAAAGTATGGACTTTGATGGATTTGCCCGATGATCGGCAAGCCATAGAAAATAAATGGATCTTCAAGAGGAAGACGGATGTTGATAGTAGTGTTACTATCTACAAAGCTAGAATTGTCGCAAAAGGTTTTCGGCAAGTTCAAGGTGTTGACTACGATGAGAGCTTCTCACTCGTATCTATGCTTGAGTCTATCCGAATCATGTTAGTAATTGCCGCATTTTATGAAATCTGGCAAATGGATAAACAAAACTGCATTCCTTAATGGATTTATTAAAGAAGAGTTGTATATGATGCAACCAGAAGGTTTTGTCAATCCGAAAGGTGCTAACAAAATGTGCAAGCTCCAGCGATCCATCTGTGGACTGGTGCAAGCATCTCGGAGTTGGAATATACGCTTTGATGAGTTGATCAAAGCATATAGTTTTATACAGACTTGCGGTGAAGTCTGTATTTACAAGAAAGTGAGTGGGAGCACTACAGCATTTCTGATAAGTATATGTGAATGACATATTGTTGATCGGAAATAATATAGAATTATTCTGTAAAGCATAAATGAGTGTTTGAAAGGAGTTTTTCAAAGAAAGACTTCGGTGAAGCTGCTTACATATTGAGCTTCAAGATCTATAGAGATAGATCAAGACGCTTGATAAGTTTTTTCAATGAGTACATACCTTGACAAGTTTTTTGAAGTAGTTCAAAATGGAGCAGTCAAAGAAAGAGTTCTTGCCTGTATTACAAGGTGTGAAGTTGAGTAAGACTCAAAGCCCAACCACGGCAGAAGATAGAAAGAGAAAGAAAGTCATTCCCTATGCCTTGGCCATAGGTTCTATAAAGTATGTCATGCTGTATACCAGATCTATTGTATACCCTGCAGTGATTTGGCAAGGGAGTACAATAGTGATCTAGGAGTAGATCACTGGACAGCGGTCAGAATTATCCTTAGTGAAATAAGGATATGTTTCTCGATTATGGACGTGACAAAAAGGTTCGTCATAAAGGGTTACGCCAATGCAAGTTTTGACACTAATCTAGATGACTCTAAGTCTCGGTCTAGATACATATTGAAAGTGGGAGCAATTAGCTAGAGTAGCTCCATGCAGAGCATTGTTGACATAGAAATTTGCAAAATACATGTGGATCTGAATGTGGCAGACCCGTTGACTAAAATTCTCTCACAAGCAAAACATGATCACACCTTAGTACTCTTTGGGTGTTAATCACATAGCGATGTGAACTAGATTACTGAATCTAGTAAACCCTTTGGGTGTTGGTCACATGGCGATGTGAACTATGGGTGTTAATCACATGATGATGTGAACTATCGATGTTAATCACATGGTGATGTGATCTAGATTATTGACTCTAGTGCAAGTGGGAGACTGAAGGAAATATGCCCTAGAGGCAATAATAAAGTTATTATTTATTTCCTTATATCATGATAAATGTTTATTATTCATGCTAGAATTGTATTAACCGGAAACATAATACATGTGTGAATACATAGACAAACAGAGTGTCACTAGTATGGCTCTACTTGACTAGCTCGTTAATCAAAGATGGTTATGTTTCCTAACCATGGACAAAGAATTGTTATTTGATTAACAGGATCACATCATTAGATGAATGATTTGATTGACATGACCCATTCCATTAGCTTAGCACCCGATCGTTTAGTATGTTGCTATTGCTTTCTTCATGACTTATACATGTTCCTATGACTATGAGATTATGCAACTCCCGTTTGCCGGAGGAACACTTTGTGTGCTACCAAACGTCACAACGTAAATGGGTGATTATAAAGGTGCTCTACAGGTGTCTCCAAAGGTAGATGTTGGGTTGGCGTATTTCGAGATTATGATTTGTCACTCCGATTGTCGGAGAGGTATCTCTGGGCCCTCTCGGTAATGCACATCACATAAGCCTTGCAAGCATTGCAACTAATGAGTTAGTTGCGGGATGATGTATTACAGAATGAGTAAAGAGACTTGCCGGTAACGAGATTGAACTAGGTATTGGATACCGACGATCAAATCTCGGGCAAGTAACATACCGATGACAAAGGGAACAACGTATGTTGTTATGCGGTCTGACCGATAAAGATCTTCGTGGAATATGTAGGAGCCAATATGGGCATCCAGGTCCCGCTATTGGTTATTGACCGGAGATGTGTCTCAGTCATGTCTGCATTATTCTCGAACCGTAGGGTCCGCACGCTTAACGTTACGATGATAGTTATTATGAGTTTATGCATTTTGATGTACCGAAGTTAGTTCAGATTCCCGGATGTGATCACGGACGTGAGGAGGAGTCTCGAAATGGTCGAGACATAAAGATTGATATATTGGAAGCCTATATTCGGATATCGGAAGTGTTCCGGGTGAAATCGGGATTTTACCGGAGTACCGGGAGGTTACCGGAACCCCCCGGGAGCTAAATGGGCCTTAGTGGGCTTTAGTGGAAAGGAGAAAAGGGGCAGCCCAAGGTGGCCGCGCGCCTCCCCCCTCCCCTAGTCCTATTAGGACTAGGAGAGGTGGCCGGCCCCCCTCTCTCTCTTCCCCCCCCCCTTGAGGAATCCTATTCCAACTAGGATTGGGGGGGGGGAATCCTACTCCCAGAGGGAGTAGGACTCTCCTGGCGCGCCCCAAGGCTGGCCGCACCTGTCCCCCCTTGCTCCTTTATATACAGGGGCAGGGGGCACCTCTAGACACACAAGTTGATCACTGAGATCGTTCCTTAGCCGTGTGCGGTGCCCCCTGCCACCATATTCCACCTCGATCATATCGTTGTAGTGCTTAGGCGAAGCCCTGCGTCGGTAGAACATCAAGATCGTCACCACGCCGTCGTGCTGACGGAACTCCTCCCCGAAGCTTTGCTGGATCGGAGCCCGGGGATCGTCATCGAGCTGTACGTGTGCTAAGAACTCGGAGGTGCCGGAGTAACGGTGCTTGGATCGGTCAGATCGGGAAGAAGATGTACGACTACTTCCTCTACGTTGTGTCAACGCTTCCGTTGCGATCTACAAGGGTACGTAGATCATACTCTTCCCCTCGTTGCAATGCATCACCATGATCTTGCGTATGCGTAGGAAAATTTTGAAATTACTACGAAACCCAACATATATACATGATCATACCTAAATATTCGCATAACTATGCTCAATTCTGTCAATTGCTCAACAGTAATTTGTTCACCCACCGTAGAATACTTATGCTCTTGAGAGAAGCTACTAGTGAAACCTATGGCCCCCGGGTCTCTTTTTCATCATATTAATTTCCATCACTTTATTATTGCTTTGCTTTTATTTTGCCTTTTACTTTTCACTTTGCATCTCTATACCAAAAATACCCAGAAAATATTATTTATCATCTCTATCAGATTTCACTTTCATAAGTGACCGTGAAGGGATTGACAATCTCTAATCGCGTTGGTTGCGTGGAGCTATTGTTCTTGTGTAGGTACAAGGGACTTGAGCGTAGCCTCCTACTGGATTGATACCTTGATTCTCAAAAACTGAGGGAAATACTTACGCTACTTTGCTGCATCATCCTTTCCTCTTCGGAGAAATCCAACGCAGTGCTCAAGAGGTAGCAATACCCGGCAGGCGTCCTGGTTGAGAAGTGCGCCGGACTGGTGGGTGCCCCATACCCGGCAGGCGTCCTGGTTGGGACCTGAGGTCTTAAATGGTAGGTTCGACTGCGAGGTCTGTTATTAGGCTCAGACTATCAGCATCCCTTCATCAACTGAATAGAAATAGCAATAGATGTTGCCTAGACGATGGCTTTAGTCTGACTGTTGTATTACTTTACAAGGTCTTATGTGAATAATTAATAAAGTGGCTACATGCATCGTCCAGATGCATGCAGAGGCCGGGGGTCCTCCTCCATTTCTAAAAAAAATTGGTGACTAGAAATGCAACCCTCACTTTTGGACGTGCATTTGCTCCGTACTTGCACTTGCGCAAATGAAACTTTCACTGGGAGCCTTTGCGAAACAAACAGAGTGAGCACCCTAGGTATGTGAACTATTCATTGTTGGGAGCTCACTCCGTTTGCCATGCATCTCAGCTTATTTTGAGGAACTAAACTCCTTTGAAAGATAAACAAAACCTTTATTTTGAGGAACTAAAACTCCTTTGAAAGAGAAAGAAAACCGCCGGAGCTCTTGCACTATTTTTTTAAAAAAAACAAGGATCGTAGCCAAATGGCTTAATCTCGCAAGTATAAATAGAGCTATCGTCCTACGCTTAACGCCAATTATACATTGGGAGGTGAAGATTTTTGGAATGACATTGTGCGTGTTAATAGAATGACTGCAATCTATCACCAAAATAGTACTAGTGAAGGCCTAGACCTAGGAGCTATGGTCGCTCTCTTGATTCTTGTGTTAAGCCTTTTTAGTTATGTTTAGTTTGTCGTTTAAGTTTTCCCTTCTGGATGGAGTCCAAAGCCTTCAAACAGTGCACACTGAGGGATAATGGGTGTGCTTTGAAGAGGACGCATACAACGACCCTTCTCCCCTCATGGAGGAGGAACTGACTATTACTCTATCCACCATTATTAAAACTTGAAAACCCTTGAGATCTCCTTCCCGTGGCCCTAGACTTCAAACCAAGTTCGAAAAGAAATAGGAGAAGCCGATCTATGATCCCGCTGAGCCAAAAAAATTGATTAACTTGCACATCTTGTTACTCTTGGAAAACTTCCTAGTGTGGATTTTCTCTGGGAAGTTTCTCAAAGTTTGGAAATCACCTCAAAACCTATCTAGTGATTAATCTCATACTTTGTTAGCAGAGGCTCAAGGAGGGATTAGCGTTTTCCCAAGGGCGTGAACTTCAGGATACATCTGCACTCAACTTATGCAGTCACACGTTTATCATGGTGCTTAACATAAGATACAATGGTACATACGTAAAGACTTGAAAACGACCAAAAGAGATGCCTTATATCCGCAATGGAAAACACAATCTCTATTGAAAACTTATTCATCAATACTTGTGTCCAAAACACATGGACTAGCCTCCAACACAATGCCAACTCTAGGGAAATACAATAAGGATGCCGAGCTATGAACTATCATTAATGGAACCCAACTTTTATGTGTCAAAGGTACTCAAATGTATCGTAGATGGGCCAACAAATACAAAAATGTTGTGCCGCCACACATGATTTTCCAGATCAAAATGTTGTCTATCTACCGAGTGCAAAGTATGCATGAAATCCCAGTTGATTGTTGACCCAAGAACATGGAAGGCATACTTAACAGTGGAAGAACTAGTAAACAAGCAATGCAACAGAACCATTGAAAGATATTTTTCACATTCTAGAATTTTCTATTTAGTACGTAGATATTATTCCTTTTATTTACTTGCGCACAAAATAGGCAATCATGCATTCTAAAAGCCTCGGTCAAATTTATACCTATTTGGCATGATATTCAAGGAAACTCTAATGGATACAAAAAACAAGACATATTTGCGATTCATCTAAATGACATAAATAAATGTGTGAAAGTTTATGTGTTTGTTATTTTTTCCCTCTTATTTAGAACAATTTATTTAAAAAATAGATAAAGAGGCGTGCCTCGAAAAGAAAATAAGTATGTCAAATTCCTTGCAGTATATTCTTCCAATTTAGCAAAATAATCAATTTTTTCATGAATTATATTAAAGTGATATAATAGAAATGATGTATCCTAATATTTGGATGTACCATTACATAGTGGCAGTATAATATAGAGTTGTAGTGATTAAGGGCTTGTTTTGAAACTCTCCAGCTCGCAACTTCACACACTCCAGAGTCAAAACGCAGCCAACGATTAGCTCCTATAAGCTAATTCACGAAGTTGTTTCGGCTCGCAGTGTATTTTTGAGAAGCGGCAAAAACCAAGCTCGACGTTTTATAGAATCTGGAGTTGTCCTTGATAACCCACAAGTATAGGGATCGCAACAGTTTTCGATAAGTAAAAGTGTCGAACCCAACAAGGAGCTAAAGGTAGAACAAATATACCCTCAAGTTCTATCGACCATCGATACAACTCTACGCACGCTTGACGTTCGCTTTACCTAGAATAAGTATGAAACTAGAAGTACTTTATAGGTGTTTTCGGAAAGGCTTGCAAGAAAGTACAGAGCACGAAAATAAAACTAGGGGCTGTTAAGGTAAAGAAGCAACTAAAGTAAATATAGCAAGTGTGGAAAAGTGGTGGTAGGAGTTGCGAAATTGTCCCTTAAGCAATTGACTACTTTACTAGACCGATAGTAAGTATTATGTGGGAGAGGCCACTGCTAGCATGTCATCCCTTACTTGGAATTCTATGCACTTATGATTGGAACTATTAGCAAGCATCCGCAACTACTAATGTTCATTAAGGTAAAACCCAACCATAGCATTAAGATATATTGCTCCCCTTTCAATCCCATATGCATCAATTTCTATGCTAGGTTGAAGCTTCTGTCACTCTTGCCCTCCAATACATAGTCCTATCAACATACAACTAACCCTATGGTGTGATCCACGCGCGCGCTCATATGATGGGCACCAAAGGACATCAACATAACCACAAGCAAATTAAATCAATCATAGCAATTCATCAACCACCGGTAGGACAACGAAAATCTACTCAAACATCATAGGATGGCAACACATCATTGGATAATAATATGAAGCATAAAGCACCATGTTCAAGTAGAGGGTACAGCGGGTTGCGGGAGAGTGGACCGCTGTAGATAGAGGGGGGAAGGTGATGAAGATGTTGGTGAAGATGACGGAGGTGTTGGTGAAGATCATGGTGATGATGATGATGATGGCCACGGCTGCATTCCGGCGCCACCGGAGGAGAGGAGGAGAGGGGCCCCCTTCTTCCTCTTCTTCCTTGACCTCCTCCCTAGATGGGAGAAGGGTTTGCCCTCTGGTCCTTGGCCTCCATGGCATGGGAGGGGCGAGAGCCCCTCCGAGATTGGACCTGTCTCTCTGTTTTTGCGTTCCCAGATTCTTCCCTTTCACTGTTTATTATATTCCCAGAGATCCGTAACTCCGATTGGGCTGAAATTTTAACACGATCTCTATCCAGATATTAGCTTTCTTGCGGTGAAAGAAGGGCATCAACCGCCTTACGGGATGGACACGAGGGTCAGGGGCGCGCCTGACACCCTGGGGCGCGCCCCTACCTCGTGGGCCCCTCGAGCATTGTCTCGCGTGGATTCTTCTTCCCAAAAATCATATATATTCCAAAAAAAATATCCGTTAGTTTTTATTCCGTTTGGACTCCGTTTGATATGGATATTTTGCGAAACAAAAAACATGCAATAAACAGGAACTGACACTGGGCACTGGATCAATATGTTAGTCCCAAAAAATAGTATAAAAAGTTGCCAAAAGTATATGAAAGTTGAATAATATTGGCATGGAACAATCAAAAATTATAGATACGATGGAGACGTATCAGCATCCTCAAGCTTAATTCCTGCTCGTCCTCAAGTAGGTAAATGATAAAAAAGATAATTTTTGATGTGGAATGCTACCTAGCATAATTTTGATCATATGTCTAATCATGGCATGAATATTAAGATACGAGTGATTCAAAGCAATAGTCTATCATTTGACATAAAAACAATAATACTTCAAGCCTACTAATAAATCAATCATGTCTTTTCGAAATAACATGGCCAAAGAAAGTTATCCCTACAAAATCATATAGTTTGGCTATGCTCCATCTTCACCACACAAAATATTCACATCATGCACAACCCCGATGACAAGCCAAGCAATTGTTTCGTACTTTTGACGTTCTCAAACCTTTTCAACTTTCACGCAATATATGAGCATGAGCCATGGACATAGCACTATAGGTGGAATAGAATATGATGGTGGAGAAGACAAAAAAGGAGAAGATAGTCTCACATCAACTAGGCGTATCAACGGGCTATGAAGATGCCCATCAATAGATATCAATGTGAGTGAGTAGGGATTGCCATGCAACGGATGCACTAGAGCTATAAGTGTATGAAAGCTCCAACTGAAACTAAGTGGGTGTGCATCCAACTTGCTTGCTCATGAAGACCTCGGGCATTTGAGGAAGCCCATCATCGGAATATACAAGCTAAGTTATATAATGATTATTCCCACTAGTATATGAAAGTGATAACTCAAGAGACTCTCTATATGAAGAACATGGTGCTACTTTGAAGCACAAGTGTGGAAAAAGGACAATAGCACTACCCCTTCTTTCTTTTTCTCTCATTTTTGTTTTTTTAATTTTTTTTATTTTTTTGGTGGGCTTCTTTGGCCTCTTTTTTTATTTGGGATTCTTTGACCTCTTTTATTTTTTTGTGAAGTCCGGAGTCTCATCCCGATTTATGGGGGAATCATAATCTCCATCATCCTTTCCTCACTGGGGCAATGCTCTAATAATGATGATCATCAAACTTTTATTTACTTACAACTCAATATTACAACTCGATATCTAGAATAAAGATATGACTCTATATGAATGTCTCCGGCGGTGTACCGGGATGTGCAATGATCTAGCGTAGCAATGACATCAAAAAACGGACAAGCCATGAAAACATCATGCTAGCTATCTTACGATCATGCAAAGCAATATGATAATAAATGCTCAAGTCATGTATATGATGATGATGGAAGTTGCATGGTAATATATCTCGGAATGGCTATGGAAATGCCATAATAGGAAGGTATGATGTCTGTTTTGAGGAAGGTATATGGTGAGTTTATGGTACCGACGAAAGTTGGCGGTACTAGAGAGGCTAGCAACGGTGGAAGGGTGAGAGTGCGTATAATCCATGTACTCAACATTAGTCATAAAGAACTCACATATTTATTGCAAAAATCTATTAGTCATCGAAACAAAGTACTACGCGCATGCTCCTAGGGGGATAGATTGGTAGGAAAAGACCATCGCTCGTCCCTGACCGCCACTCATAAGGAAGACAATCAACAAATAAATCATGCTCCGACTTCATCACATAGTGGTTCACCATACATGCATGCTACGGGAATCACAAACCTCAACACAAGTATTTCTGCTAATCCACAACTACCCACTAGCATGACTCTAATATCACCATCTTTATATCGCAAAACTATTGCAAGGAATCAAACATATCATATTCAGTGATCTACAAGTTTTATGTAGGATTTTATGACTAACCATATGAATGACCAGTTCCTATCATCTCTCTAAATAGATATAAGTGAAGCAAGAGAGTTTAATTCTTTCTACAAAAGGTATGTCCACACTCTAACAAATATAAGTGAATCAAAAGAGCATTCTACAAATGGCGGTTGTCTATGTAAAGAGAAACATGCAATCCAAACTTCAAATGATATAAGTGAAGCACATGAAGCATTCTATAAAGCCATACTCAAAAAGATATAAGTGAAGTGCAAAGAGCATTCTATAAATCAACCAAGGACTATCTCATACCAGCATGGTGCATAAAAGAAAAATGAAAACTAAATACAAAAAACTCTCCAAGATTGCACATATCGCATGAACGAAACGAATCTGAAAACATACCGATACTTGTTGAAGAAAGAGGGGATGCCTCCCCATCATCCCCAAGCTTAGACGCTTGAGTCTCCTTGAATATTTATTTGGGGTGCCTCGGACATCCCCAAGCTTGAGCTCTTGCCTCTCTTCCTTCTTCTCACATCGAAACCTTCTCAATCATCGAACACTTCATCCACATAAAACTTTAACAGAAAACTCGGTAAGATCCGTTAGTATAATAAAGCAAATCACTACTCTAAGTAATGTTGCAAATCAATTCATATTTTGTTTTTGCATTGTGTCTACTGTAATATAACTTTTTCATGGCTTAATCCACTGATATAAATTGATAGTTTCATCAAAACAAGCAAACTATGCATCAAAAAACAGAATCTGTCTAAAACAGAACAGTCTGTAGCAATCTGAACATTCACCATACTTCTGACACTTGAAAAATTCTGCCAAAATTAGGAAAAATAAACAATTTGTACAGCAAGACAGTTCAAAAAAAATCAGAACCATTTGACGTTTCAATAAAAAATTAAAATTCACGCACTACAGCTAAAGTTTCTGTCCTACACCACACAAACCAACAAGCATCGTAAACATCCTAAAGGCAAACCTTGGCACATTATTTTTATAATACAATGAAATTGTACAAGGGGATAATTATTTTTGTTAAAAAGTTTCTGTAATTAAGATTCACAAAGTTCCCATGGGCATGAACAAAGTTCAAGGACGTCCCCCATTTTCACAATGCTCGTCTCTATCACTTTCACTTTCCTTTTTGGAAAAAATTTGGGTTCCCCTCTTTATTTTTGTTATTTTTAAACTATATAAAAGCACTCAAAAGAAATAAATGACTCTCTAAAACTTCCGGGTTGTCTCCCTGGCAGCGCTTTCTTTAAAGCCATTAAGTTAGGCATATAGTGCTCAAGTAGTGAATCCACCCGGATCCCAAGGTATATCAAAGCCAATTTTAATTAGCAATGATTTGGCATTTAGTAGTGAGCACAAAGCAACATATATCATGCAACAACGAAGTCTAACTCTCTTTTTATGCATCAGCATGTCATAAAAGAACAATTCATGCACACAAAGTAAAGGCCAATGCATAGTATAAACAGTTTCTTGCAATTTTACCATGTTGGAAACATAGAGAGGTGGAGATATAGTTCCTCTCTCATAATAATTGCAAGTAGGAGCAGCAAGCACATGCATATTATACCCATTAAAATCATCATGTGCAACGGTAAAAGGCAACCCATCAATGTAATCCTTAATAAGTGCAAACTTCTCCGATATAGTGTAGTTTGGAGAATTCAAAAAGATAATAGGACTATCATGCGTGGATGCAATAGCAACAATTTCATGTTTAACATAAGGAACTATAGCAAGTTCATCTCCATAAGCATAATTTATATTGGCATCTTGGCCAAAAGCATAGCAAGCATCATCAAAAAGGGATATTTCAAGATAATCAATGGGATCATAATAGTCATCATAGCAATCATCCTTCGGTAAGCACGAAGGGGAATTAAACAATGTATGAGTTGAAGAGTTACTCTCATTAGAAGGTGGGCACGGGTAGCTAATCCGCTCTTCCTCCTTTTGTTCTTCGCTCTCCTCCTCATCTTTTTCATCCAATGAGCTCACAGTTTCATCAGTTTCTTCTTTCATAGACTTCTGCAAAATATTAGTCTCTTCTTGGACAGCGGAGTAGTACTCAATATATGGTTCAACATAGGCATTAGAAGCATAATTATCATAGCAATATTTAAGTATGGCAAAATTTTCAGATTTGTAAAGAGTAACATCATACTTTTCAATCAAAGAAGCAATTTCGTAAGCACCCTTAAACGCAATAAATTCTTCAATTTGTTGAACATCATAGTAACTATAAACACCCTTAGCATAAGAAGATACAATTCCATTATCACTAAACAAACATTGGTAGGGAAGGTGTTTCTTAGGGTCTTCAGAACAACAAGTATAATCATATATTTCACATAAATTCCAAGCATAGCATTGCAAACGATGAATTTGATCCAGTAAAGTTTTCCCTTTTTCAGATATTCGGTGTCGCACAAAACAAGCATGTTCATCTAAAGATTTGCTCTCAACTAAGCTAGTGGGGGTTTCAGCACGAGCACATAGGGATCAAAGATGATCCAAGTAATAAGCTTCAGCAATGTGATAGATTTTGAGTGGTTCTTCAACCATTGGTTTAGTAGGTACAACCAAATTTTTTGGTATTTTGCGTTTTCTACCCATAACTAAAGATAGAAAACAACTAAGAACAATAAATAAAAATTACTTAGTGATAAAGCAAACAAGCACACACGAGAATATTCACCCCACGCTATTGCTCCCCGGCAACGGCGCCAGAAAAAGGTCTTGATAACTCACAAGTATAGGGGATCGCAACAGTTTTCGATAAGTAAGAGTGTCGAACCCAACGAGGAGCTAAAGGTAGAACAAATATTCCCTCAAGTTCTATCGACCACCGATACAACTCTACGCACGCTTGACATTCGCTTTACCTAGAACAAGTATGAAACTAGAAGTACTTTGTAGGTGTTTTCGGAAAGGCTTGCAAGAAAGTACAGAGCACGAAAATAAAACTAGGGGCTGTTAAGGTAAAGAAGCAACTAAAGTAAATATAGCGAGTGTGGAAAAGTGGTGGTAGGAGTTGCGAAATTGTCCCTTAAGCAATTGACTACTTTACTAGACCGATAGCAAGTATTATGTGGGAGAGGCCACTGCTAGCATGTCATCCCTTACTTGGAATTCTATGCACTTATGATTGGAACTATTAGCAAGCATCCGCAACTACTAATGTTCATTAAGGTAAAACCCAACCATAGCATTAAGATATATTGGTCCCCCTTCAATCCCGTATGCATCAATTTCTATGTTAGGTTAAAGCTTCTATCACTCTTGCCCTCCAATACATAGTCCTATCAACATACAACTAACCCTATGGTGTGATCCACGCGCGCGCTCATATGATGAGCACCAAAGGACATCAACATAACCACAAGCAAATTAAATCAATCATAGCAATTCATCAACCACCGATAGGACAATGAAAATCTACTCAAACATCATAGGATGGCAACACATCATTGGATAATAATATGAAGCATAAAGCACCATGTCCAAGTAGAGGGTACAGTGGGTTGCGGGAGAGTGGACCGCTGTAGATAGAGGGGGGAAGGTGATGGAGATGTTGGTGAAGATGGCGGAGGTGTTGGTGAAGATCGCGGTGATGATGATGATGGCCACGGCGGCGTTCCGGTGCCACCGGAGGAGAGGGGGAGAGGGGCCCCCTTCTTCCTCTTCTTCCTTGACCTCCTCCCTAGATGGGAGAAGGGTTTCCCCTCTGGTCCTTGGCCTCCATGGCATGGGAGGGGCAAGAGCCCCTCCGAGATTGGATCTGTCTCTCTGTCTCTCTCTATTTCTGCGATCCCAAATTCTTCCCTTTCACCATTTCTTATATTCCCAGAGATCCGTAACTCCGATTGGGCTGAAATTTTAACACGATCTCTATCCGGATATTAGCTTTCTTGCGGCGAAAGAAGGGCACCAACCGCCTTACGGGGTGGCCACGAGGGTCAGGGGTGCGCCCCCTACCTCGTGGGCCCCTCGAGCATCATCTCGCGTGGATTCTTCTTCCCAAAAATGATATATATTCCAAAAAAAATCTCCGTCGGTTTTTATTCCGTTTAGACTCCGTTTGATATGGATATTCTGCGAAACAAAAAACATGCAACAAACAGAAACTGGCACTGGGCACTGGATCAATATGTTAGTCCCAAAAAATAGTATAAAAAGTTGCCAAAAGTATATGAAAGTTGAATAATATTGACATGAAACAATCAAAAATTATAGATACGACGGAGACGTATCAGTCCTCTATTTACAAAATGTCACCACCGCCAAGGAAAATGTTTCGCGCTAGACCTTCGACGTACACCCATGCTTGTGCACATGACCGAGTCCTCCCTCCCGATCGAATCGTTTTCCCTCTCCTAGGCTGCCTCCAGCTAACCCAAAAGGGAACCCAATGAGCTTCTTGCCTCCCAGCTGGGATGCAACATTGGGAAAAGCCAGCATTGCTCCCGAACGGTTTTCGATCGCCGGATGAAGCGAGAAGCTAACTCGAGAAGCTGAAGTTGCGGATTTGGTGGAGTTGGGAGAGTTTCAAAACATGTCCTAAGATTATGTGTCAAAAATATGAATTGTGATTATAAAGAAGTAAAAAAAGTTTAGTCTAAATAAATGATATTTGTATTAAATATTATTCGGTAATATGTTATTTAGACTAAATACACCGCATAATGACTTACCAATACCGAGGCCATGCTGGATAGAATGGCACATGACAACAAGCTTGCTCTAAGCACTTCTCCGATGCATGCTTCTTATTAGTTCTACTATACAGTTAATCATGATGGAGATTGTATTTTCCATGACGTTGAAAGGAAAGGATTGATTGACTGCAGGAATCCTCAATTCAGTGACAATGCTCTCCAGTGGTCATGCATTGAGTTGAGTTGTGATGGGTGGTTGCGACGGGATTCTCACCGGGTAGTGAATATATAGGTGGTCGGAGTAGAGACAAGCTGCAGATCGGCCCACAAAACTTAGATAGGTGAGATACTAAAATATTACTACCTCCGTCCTAGTTTATTACTTCTCTTCGTATTTTATGTCAAATTTTGACCATCGCTTTAATTAATAAAATGTTAATGCATGTCACAAAAAATTATATCATTGGACTCGCATTTGAACATAGTTTTCGATGATATTATTTTTACTACGTATAGCTTATATTTTATTAGTTCAAATCATGGTCAAAATATGACCCTAATTACGAGGGGGCTAATAAATCAAGACTAAGATGGTAAGCCTTTTGTCCAATTGAGCTGGTAACATAAAAGCAACTCTAGCAGACCCCGCATCCGGCCGGCCCGCAAAACGTGTTTGCAGTTCATAGAAAACCGCTTTTACGGGCTGGCTCAGGCTGCCACAGATGCAGACCCCTCCCCCCCAAACGGACCCGTAAAAAGTATATTCCCGGAATATACTTTTTACGGGTCGGCTTCTGCGGCTTCTCCTCGGACACCGCCGCGACGACCCGCAAACAGAAAACAACAGTTCTCGTATTTGACATAGGTTTCCACAAATAAGTTCAAATTCAAATGACATAACACAGTTTTACGCGCAAATAAAAGTCAAGTTCAGTAGGTCAAACACAAAAAAGGGCAATGCAAGAGTTTGCGCCCATGTCCAGCACCATCTTGGTCGAACTTCAGTCCGCGCCATCGAGTCCATCTTGAAGTTCATCGCCACCAACGAATCCACCTCTGGCGCTTGTTTCAAGTCCCGCCCCGAAATCATCAACATTGCCACCATATGGAGTAGAGAAAACATCTCTGGAACTATAGCACGCACCGGCCGACGCAACCATTCTCCTCTTCAAGATTTCTCTCCTTGCCATATCATGCCATGTTTTGGTGAGATCGTCCATGTCATTGCGGTTTCATTGACATGATCTTGTTCTCTTCGGTGAGAAGTTTGGACATGGCTTTGTTTTCTGCAGCGCGTGCTCTTCTCTCCTCAATGGCAGTTTTGCGCAGCCCCTTTTCCTTGAGCAATTGCCCCTTTTCTTGCTTCTCCTTTGCCTTCTTCTCAACCAACTCTTTCTTGATCTCCAACGACTTCAATAACATCAACTCGTTTGATTGCACCATGGCATCAATCTTCTCCCTCAAGATCGATGCTTCTTGCTCTCTCTTCATCTTCTTCTTAGTCTTCTTCTCGCCATCGGGCTTGTGAAAATTTCTTGGGTCATCATCATCCTCATCTTCATCCATGTTTGTAAGTGAGCCTCTTTTTGGTGGGGATTCTTTGTCGATCAACTTCCACTTCTCGCACTTTTGGAGCAACTCCCAACAATGCTCTAGTTTGAAAAATCTACCTTCCGAAGCTTCCATGTCCTTGTATCTATATTGAGCAATCTTGTCCTACACAATGTGAACAAAGTGATGCAATCATTTTCCATGATGCAAATATGATGATGCACAACTTGAACAAAGGCAAAACAAACTCACATAGTCGGATTCCACGGTTCCACTTGGAGGTGCATTGCGTACTTGCTCCAAGCAAGCAGCCCAACGGCTGCACATAGGCTTGATATTCTCCCAACGCTCTTGAAGTGACCGAAATGTGCGTGGAGTCCTATTGGGATGCTTTGCCATAATGAGGCCAATATCTCTTGGCGATTTGAGAAGTACCCATGCATGCATCAAGAGACACCACACTTCATGCTTTGATCAAAGCTTGATCTTCCAAGATCGTGTAGTTCTTCGATCTTTGGCTTTTCCCAGTTCTTGTTTGCGATTGCTCATACGCTTCCGCTTCGATCTCCTCCAATTCTTTCTCACAACCATGATCGTTCACGCCGCCCTCCGTTTCATTGTAGTCGAATGCGGCGAACGGGGCTTGATCAATGTCAACAGCGTTGGTGTCCAACAAGTTCACGAACTCGACAGTTGCATTGTTCGAACCACCGCTATAGTGAACGATAACAAGTCATGAGCTATCGCAAAAAATGGCGAAAAATGAAAGGAAATCGCCATGATCGAAGATGCATACCTTCCGGCCATTTCGTTGAGCACCTCGCTTGCGGGGGGAGCAGCACCATTGAACGGCATTGCCGGGGCACCTCTTTCCGGGATGGAGTGAGAGGATGAAGAAGGCGGCTTCTTTGTAGCTGGAATCTTCCTCCACTTTACGTCGGCGACCTTGGCGACCTTCTCCGCCACCAGTTGGGATCGCGCTGCGGCGTTGGCGCCCGGAGCGTGGGCCTTTGCGGCGGGGGCAGCCGGATTCCTGCCCTGCACGACCATGTTGCCCTGCCGCTTGCGGGCAAGCGCGGCGTTAGCTTGGGCGGCGGCGGCGGGGCCAACATGGCTGGCGACAAGATCCGCCCGAGGGGAAGGAGCATGCGCGACCTCGACGGTGACGGGGGATAGCAGGGAGTCGTCCATGGCGGCGAGGGACGGCCGGGGAGGAAGCACCGGAGCATGCGGATGCATGGCAATGGTGATGGAGGGTGGGAGGAGCGGGAAAGGGCGCACGGAAATGTCCCTCCCACCAAATCTCGCTGCGGATAAGGACTGAGCTCGGGTCGGCCTCCCAACCCGTGAAACTAGAGATTAGGGGAGGAGTTTTGCCATTTCCCGCAAAAATATTTGCGGGCCGGGTCGGAATGCGGGGTCTGATCGGACAGGTTTTCCCGCCCCGACCCGCACTTTGGCGGTTATTTTGCATGCCGGGTCGGGATGCGGGGTCTGCTAGAGTTGCTCTAACAATGACACTCAAATTGGTGAGCAAATTAACCGGCAGATGTTTTTTATCCCTTGTGGTGTCTTGGTCCGTGAGAACTATGTCTCACATTAAGCGAGACGGTAGCAACTTTTGCTGAAGGACTTTCTTTTGTCTCCCGGGTCTCCTGAATAGGAGGTAGCGACGCTAGCCACAACCACCAGGTCTGGTTTGTGATGACCTGTAGGGTGCGACCTCCTCTTTTTAGGCCTTCTTTGATTCATAGGATAGGAATTTTATAGGAATAAGGAAATCATAGAAAATGAGATGACATGCATGTGCATAGGATAGATTTTTTTTCATTAAGTCTAGGCTAATGTTTTTTTCCTCCAAAACGTGAAGGATTGAATAGGAATCCATTCCTACAAACCAAAGGGCTTCAAAGGAATTTTTCTTTTGCAAATCCTATCCTATAGAATTCCTACAAAAATCCTACAAACTAAAGGAGACCTTAAGGTAAAAGAGCCGAATTTCTTCATCGTTTTTCTGTTTTATCAAGCTTTTCTTGGCTTGTTCTTCTTCCTTTTGTTTTCTTTTGTTTCTTTCTCTTTTTCTTCTCTAGTTTTTAATTCTTTTTTCATTTTTTGCATTTGTTTCTTCAGATTTTATTTTTCATTTTCTTCTTTCTTTGGTTTATTAGTTTTCCTTTTTTATTTTTGGTTTTCTATGTTTCTTTTGGTTTCATTCTACTTTTTTTGTATATGTCAGCAACATTTTTCCAATACATGTTTAACATTCCTCAATACAAAACTAACATTTTATTCTACTTTTTTTCTATATATCAGCAACATTTTTCCAATACATGTTTAACATTCCTCAATACAAAACTAACATTTTTAATATATATTGTCAACATTGTTTCTATACACATTTTTTTAACAATTTTCAAATGCTTGTTTAACAATTTTTATATACAAGATTAACTTTTTTTGGATACATGGTCAACAGTTTTTTATACATTTTTAAAAAATGCTTGATTAACAGTTTTCAAATAAAAAGGTTAATATTTTTTAATAGATGGTCAACATTTTTTCTATACACATTTAACATTTTTCAAACGCTTGATTAACATTATTCAAACACTTGTTCAACATTTTTTCAAATGCTCGATTAGCATTTTTATATACATGATAAAAAAATTCATTATTTTTTAATACATGATCAACATTATTATATACACATTTAATATTTCTCAAATATTTGATTAAATTTTTCAAATAATTTTTCAACATTTGTGTTTCAAATTATTGACTAAATTTTTTATATACATGATAAAAAACCCATCATTTTTAATAAATGATCTACAATTTTTCTATACACATTCAACATTTTTCGAATGCTTGATCAACATTTTTTTCAATTATTTTTCAGCACTTTTCAAATACTTGTTCAATATTTTACTAATGCTTGATTAACTTTTTCAAATACTTTTTTCAATATTTTTTAAATATTTGTTCAACATTTTCCGAATGCTTGATTAACATTTTTCATATACTTGTTCAACATTTTCCAAATGTTTTTTTGTAGAGTGTTTTGTGTAATATATATTTAAAATATTTTAAACTATAAGCAGAAGTATAAAAACAAGAAAACAACGAAAACAGAAAACAGAAAAAGAGGCTGTGGCCTCCCGTGCGCGTGGGCCGACCCATCTCGGTCGTCCCCTTCAGCGAGTCAGAACCTAGACTCGCTGAAGGCGAGATACAGGGGCTCCCGTCTCGGGCGATACATACACATATTGTTTGCGTTGTTGTTTATGGAAATGGGCTTCCACCAGAATTCCCATGCAAAGGCGAACCCTCCCCCAAATGGTAACGAGAAAAGGACGAAAGTACTCCCTCCGTTTCCTAAATATTTGTCTTTTAGAGATTTTAAATGGACTACCACATACAGATGTATATAGACATATTTTAGAGTGTAGATTCACTCATTTTGCTTCGTATGTAGTCATTTGTTGGAATCTCTAAAAAGACAAATATTTAGGAACGGAGGGAATATCAAGGATTGACTGTAGCTTCAAGAAATGCTCCAATAGACGTATGAAAATGGTCATCTGTCTTCCTCTTCATCACAATGATGCGGCCTCTGCTGCCGGCCTAAGGTTTGTGAGTTTTTTTTTTCAAGATTATGATCTTGGATTTATGGATCTTTCAGGGGCGATGACTTTGAGGTTTCTTCTCCACGGCGATGGTCCGACAGTAGCGCGTCCTTGATGACTTCCCATGCGCGGTAAAAAACGACCGGCTAGCTCAGGCGATGGGGAGCGCCATCTCTCTGTGTCGTTGGTTTGATTAAAAGTTTTGGAGCATTTTTGAAAGAAAAGAAAAATGCTCAACTACTTATATACAGGCCGTCGTGTTAGAGATTGAACTGCCTCGTTTGAATTCTCTGTTTCAAATGACATCCACGGTCGGTTTCGAAGAGGCGGAGTTGCTCGAGAAAAAGGAAATCCAGATGGAAAGAGGCAGTATGGTATGCCCTTGGGATCAGGCACAGATTAAACGGCCAACTGACCGAACAACCACAAAATCAACTCTCGAAGATTTGATGTTGCAGCTGATGTGGTTAAGGATAACCGGGAACATAGATGCCCCATTTGGGACAAAGGGGGGAACACAATTTTTTTCAAGAAACGATTATTATATAAAACATCATTTTTTTTCTTTTTGAGAAAAGACACCGAAAAGTCATCTTATATCTGATACGCAATTAATAAGTAAAATGGTACAGTAGTAAGTACTCTCTCCGTAAAGAAATATAAAAGCGTTTAGATAACACTCTTATAGTATTTCTTTTGGGGGGGGGGGGGGGGGGGAGTACAATGAAAATATAGCAGGAGACAAAACTACCAGAAAAAACATACCACATCAAAACCCATATTGGTCGTCTTCTTCCTTAGATTAATTGAATTTCAGAGGGAACCAAACATGAGGTCTTGCCTCATGTTTTTTTTTCCTTTCTTTGTGTCTCACAAGTCCACCTATGGTCTTGGTTCCTACAAGAAACCAAGATACATTCTATGGTTTTCTATTTTCCTGCGTTCTAAACTTTGATGAGTCGAGTGTTCGTTGTACCGTCTGCACCAAGATGTGTCCGGTGTAGGAAGCCTCTAGATAATGAGAACATTCAAACGTGGGACTACCCAAATAAAATCGAAACAGAATCTGCGAGGTATTTCTTGCTTGTTATTCATTTTGAATCCGGTTTGTAAATGATTCAATCATTTTGAATGCACGAACATTTGATGTTTCCTCCATTTTCTTCTCGATAGGGGCTGGATTGTAACAGCAACTGCAAACTGGGTGGTACAGGCCGCTGCTTCGACGATGGTCCTGAATTAAAATGTCAAGGAAAATCATGAGGGTGAAGTGGAGCAAAAAGCAGTAACATGATTGTGCAGGTACATTAAGCACAAAAGAAGCGAGTCCCACAAGCGGGTAATAATGAACAGGCAATATGTTTGATCCCTATAGACTTGTATTCCTCGAAGTGTCAATAAACATCTCAAGAAAGTGTTGAGTAAACATGTAGAATTGTACCTCAACACGTTTACAGATCAATGTAGACACGCAAGCCATCGCGAGCTAACTGCACATCAATCCCCTCTCTGCATGCAGAGTACAGTCCATGAGCATGCATGCACTTTAGGAACTTACAGTTACAGCAGAGTGAAATGAGTAGTGACTATTTTAAGACAGCATCGCTTGTAACATTCACGAAAGTGTGCAAGTACAGTTGTGTGGTTCATGCCGCCTTATTTGGGGCATGACTGGATGAGCTTGTGGATGTAATAGCTGAAACAATCCTGCGAGAAGGCCTACCTTCTGGACCATTCTTCCAGTGTCTGGTTGTCCTTGTGATGGTCCATCTCATGAGTCAACCCAATGAGCAATGCCTTCTTGGGGAATATCCTCTTAATAGCATCCAGTGTCTGCATGGCACAATATTAGCCAAAAAGGGAGAGCAAGAAATTTGACAAGAAAAAATAGGAGGAGAACGTTCAAATTCCTTGAGTTGTGCAAGAGGAAACTAACCTGATCCCAACAAAGATGCACGTTATGAGAACCAGTCTGTTCACACATAGAGAAGAATGTCAGAGCCCAACACAAGTATATATGTCACTCATCAGAATGAAACAACCAAACATGGCTAAGTAATGTAATATTACATGCTCTCAAGCAACCTCTGGTTTTATCAAATTGCTGTCAATTAATCAAACAGAGAAGGATTGCTTCCAACAGTGACTGAAGATTACGAATCACATGGAGAATCAGCCGTATATTTTTACTTATCATATAAAAAGCAGCATCACAGTATGTGCAAGTCTTGGCATTTGCATCTTTTGAGTACGTGCTTTTGGAAACATTTAGAATATAAACTCTTTCTGTAAACAAGGGTGCACACCCCTATGGGCATTAGAACATATTTGTGATTTTTAATATACAAACAGTATCAGCATGTTGCACATTCAGCGCCCTACTTCGAACAATTTGACTACATCTTTGCAACATCTCAAACACAGTTATGTAGCCCATGAAGAAATAGGTCTCACCCAATACAGTCAGAGAACCGAGATTTCCTGCGTATATTTGTTAATTCAAGCATCAGGAAAAAGGCATGGTAGTTTACGGTGTTAGATCCTTGATATATAGTATATACTCCCTCCGTCCCATGATACAAGAGCGTTTTTGACACTACACTAATGTAAAAAACGCTCTTATATTATGAGACGGATGGAGTATATGTTATCATGTATGGTCCCCTCAATATTCTGATATGTATTTGTCCTTGCTGTTTTTGGGCCAGCAAACTTTTGGCTACTGGTATTTTTGGGCTGGTGGTACATGGGCATTGATATACTTGCGTTATTAGTCAGCCTCCCTAGTAAGATGGGATTTAATAAAAGTTCCCTTGTTTTACAGAAAAGAAAGGTCAAATGTGTAACGAGCAAAGCCAGTTAAATTGAAGGAATTGGTTAACAAACTCAGCAGTCAAGAATGAGAAATAAGATAGAACATATCACTTGCCCAGAACCAAATTATATAAGCAACCCAAAGGAAAAAATACGTGTATATAACTGAGGAACTCAAGAAACTAACCCTGTATAGGCAGTCCAAGATGAGCAAATCTAGCTGCCCCCCTCCAGACATTGAAATTGCTGAAAAGCATGTGTACATGAACACCTTAATGAAGGTTTCTAGATAGTGAAAACAAGCAAGAGAGGGCACAAATGGATCTACCAGATAACAGCTTTCATCAAAGAAAATAATGCCTCCCTAACAGAGGAAGGACAGAATAGCAAAGAAAGAGCTCACAATTCATTCATGCCAAGCTTATGGATAAATATTTAATTCAAAAACTCTATGCTCAAGTATACAGGTCCATAAATCAAGATTGCACTATAATTTCTGCTGCAGGGTACTTGTGTGTTATGGCGAACACCACACAGAGAGAATTTACTGATCACTCTAAAAAGGTTCGTTGTAGTGGATTTCATTTCAAAAATATATATTAAGTGAATAGTGTGATATGTTTTCATGTTGTGATAAAAATTTGTTCTAAAATGCAAACAATCAGCACATGCGCTGTGAAACACAGAGCTAATTATAAAATACAGTTGATCGAGTAGCATTAGGAGGGGAAGAAGGTTTACCATCTTCTGTGCTAGGAGGAAACCGTGAAACATCGGATATATAAGCAACTTTAGATTTTCTTCCGAAAAGGAAACCCAGACAAATGTAGTCCTCTCCATGGATCACCTGAGAGATATACAAAACTAAGAGACAGGGACGAAGCAAGAAAACACAAAGTTGATAGAAAAATGCACTTCTTACCGGCAAGGGAACAAACTGTAGGCCTGAGGCAGTAAACGGTTTCTGAAGATCACTCTCAATTATTCTCCAGTCAAGTTGAGCAACCCGCCTGACCTCCTCCCCTCCCTTTAGTTTCTTTTTGACCAAGTATGGAAACTTTTGGGAAATGCTGTTTCAAACTAAGCATGTGAGTTTGATAGTACAAATTCTCACTTAAGACCCTACTAGATAGTACAAATCAAGGTAAATGGTATAAAGAGTACACAGAGCTAAATAGTTAATGTAGCATAAATCATAAAGTAGTATATTATGGCATGTCAGAACTAAAAGAGTACATGACATGTACCACTGATAAGGCTCTCTTACAATAGACTAACATGAAAGTCTAAAATGTCAGCAAGAACTAAGTACCTGTCCATGGCATATTGGGAGAGATAAATAGGGGTTGGATCAATATCATTTGTAGGACTAAATGGCTGTACAACCCGAATATCATCAAGTCCCAAGATTGCATCTGCGTGCTCATGAGTCAGAATAATCTGTAATAAATAAATTATAATAAATTAAAGGTGTCAAATGTCAATGCATACACAACCATGGCAGTTTTTTGTTTACTATTGCAGATATCTAACTGTTGGCACTTTGGTCATCCAATAAACCATATCAGATAAGCTAAATGAAACAAGAACACAATCAAGAACTCACAGAATCAACACAGGGGATTTTGTGGCAAACAAACCACCGCAGAACTTGTTCTCGGAATGTCTTCCCAACATCAATTATAATATACTTGTGTGCACCTTCATCTTGGCAATAATCAATCAGAAGAGAAGTATTACACCTGCACAAAACCAAGTGACAATGTAGTCCCAGAAAATGCATACATAAGCATGATTATAGCTACTCCCTCCTTCCATCTATATAGGGCCTAATGCGTTTTTTAAGACAACGTTTGACTATTGATAAGATTAATAATACATAAGATGTACAATGTGAAAATTATATCATTGGAATCTCCTATCACATACGAATTTGACGGTATGCTTTGTGTAACTTGCATGTCATATATTATTGCTCTAACATTTAGTCAAAGTTGGCCTCAAAAAACGCATTAAGCCCTATATAGATGGAAGGAGGGAGTACAAACTATCACGGGTGCATTAATACTTGGAAATATTTGGAAAGAAGTGTGCCAAGCAATTATATATTAAAGCAGCTACATTCATCTCGAAAGGCGAAAGAAAGAAGTTGAAATCGACTTGGCTCCAAATATACAGAAATAACTTTGGTAGCATCCTGCCTAGATCAACCAGGACAATATATCTAGTCACAGAGAAGGTTTTGAACAAGAACATCAAATTGCATATATGAGCAATTGAGCATGTAGCATGCTAGCTTATAATCCTATCAAAGTGGCTCATCTCCCAAAAAACATTTTAAACTAAAGGTTGTTGCATGAGATAGGTAGCCTTCAATATGCAGTACAAAGTTCTTCAAGATATCATCAAACCAAACAGACCAATCACTGATCCTATTTCCATGACATCGCGAAGCAGCATGTAGAACTTGTGTCCCTCATTCGAGGTGCTAAACATATCTTTTTTTTTATCTCATCAATAGATGATGTTACCATGTAAGTTGATTTTTTATAAGTTACTAATTTCCCAGCATTAAATACAGCATTGATCTAGTACCGTGCAACCAAATTTCATGTATTCCCTGTGCCTGTATGAAAGAAAAGGCTATACTCACTACTAGCTTTGAATGAAACACACAATACCAGGTAAATAACTCCATGTTGGCATGCAAAGTCTTAAACCTGAATCCACTTGTTCATAAATCCAACATATATTTCCCCTCGGCTAGCTCAAGTGTTATTGGAACACAACAGGGCAATACTTCAGTCTCAGTCCCATTCAAACTGAAAACAGTTCAGAGCATTACCATGTAGTATAGTGTCCAGCACATCCCAACATTTTTCCTCAATCACATGATAACAGTTACTGCTAAAATGCTCCTATGCCTCAAAATTGACACTACATACCACGAGAATGCACCGCTTATAGCCTTATAGGGAACAACATCACGCAGAGCAGAGGTGTCCGGTTCTGAATCTGAAGCACGGAACAACAGCTTCCTACTGATGGCGCCAAACTAGCAGACGTTCCAGATCCAGGCGACAACCACCCTACTCGCCCGGAGAAATGCATGATTGATTGACCATGTACGCGATTCACAGAAACGACCCAACCTAAAGCCCGCCTTAGGATCCGCGCCATCGGCGAGAAACCACTGATAACCCCACGTCGCCGCACGGCAACAGAGCACCCCGATACCGACGACGTGCAGAGGTGGGGAGGGGGAAGGGGGAGGGGGAGGGAGACGATACCTGTAGTTGGGGTTTAGCTCCGGGGGCACGGAGAGGGACTGGGAGCAGACGGCGCAGGGCGGGTCGGAGGGCTGAATCAGGCACCGCGCGTTGGGGACGGCGCTGGAGCAGCCCGTGCCCAGAAACACCAGCGAGGACGAGGACGAGGACGAGGACTGCGGTGGGGGCGGAGGACTATCGTCGCCGGCGGCGGAGGGGTGGCCGTTGGGGACGGCGGCGGTGGCCATTAGTCTGGCTTAGCCGGAGCGGGACCCCGACCGGCGGCGAGACGAAAGGTGTATGGACGAAAGGGAACGAGGTGCGACGAGTTGCTTTGGACGCTAGTGAGTGATTTTGCACAAAAGCACCTGTAAAGTGATGGTTTAACGCCGATAGAAAAGATTTTGTGTGTGTGTGTGTGGGGGGGGGGGGGGGGTATGTTTGGGTTGACATCAATTTTGGCTTTGCCATTGTTTCGGGCAAAGCCAACAATTTAGTTACCAAATTATTATGTCAGCCTTTCAAAATGTTAGAAAAATTCTGGCAAATTTTAAACAGTCGCATGTTGAAATGTTGGCGAGCCAACTTTTGGTATCTAACTAAGCATCTCCAACACTATTTTTGGAAAACGATGACTGAGGAGTGTTCTCTTGTTAGGAGGTTCTAGAAAACGCCCCCACAAGCATTGGATTCAGATCACGTGGATAGCAAAAAGAAAAAAGATCGCTTGCTTTTTTTAGATACACGTCAATTTTTTTACTTTTAATCATAGCGACTTCTCCTCAAATTGCATGTCAATTTGAGCATTCGTTAGGAAATTCTTCCAGGGAACGTTGTAGATATTGCAGCCCTTTTTTTGGCATTTTTTATAGCACACAACGACAGATCCAAGCGCGAGGGGGCCACACCATGGTTGAAAATTTTGCTAATATACCCCTCAAATTTCCTGAAAAAATTGCATATACACCCTTCAAATTAGTGTTTGCCCTCCCCCCCTTCAATGGTTCCTGGCTCCATCCCTGGTAGCACGTGATGACTCCTTTTCTTAGAATACATAGTTGAACCCAACCTTAAGCACTAGTGAATTATGAGATGGAGTTGTTGGTCACACGGTCAAAATGAAAAGTGGTATAGATCCAAGGAAGAAAATCTTCGTCATTAATGGTTAGGATAGGGTAGAGCTAGAATTAAAACTTGAAATTCATGAGTTAAACAAGTAGCTTCGATGGCTAACGAGTAAGAACTGAGCTCTAATATGAGATGGCTTACATAACAAATTCAACGAGCGTTCATTTAACTCGTTAAGCTCGGTCCAAATCAACTCATCACACCATCTCACCCAATCACCTAGCCAAACTTCCCCAAAGCCCCATCCTCGATGTCCAGTACCCTACTTTCCATAGCGAGTAGTGACGTCGGCGCCTTCTGTTCCTCTCGTGGCCTCACCTCTCCCATGAGTTATGACAAGGAGAGGCGGCACATTTTTTGTGAATGTGTAATGTGTAATTTGTCTACCCATTGTATGTTATTTATTTGAGAGAGAAGCATCTAGTGAAAACTATGACGCCGGGCCTATCTTTATCATATTACTAAAACCAAAAATACCTTGCTGCAATTTATTTAATTTTCTTTTGTTTTACAATTTACTATCTATCACTACCAGATTTGATCCTTGCAAGTAACAAGTTCAAGGGGATTATCAACCCTCTTGTCCATGTTGGGTGCAAGTATTTGCTCTTGTGTGTGCAGGTGCTCTAGGATTTACGTGGTTCTCCTTTTGGTTCGATAAACCTTGGTTCTCAATGAGGAAAATACTTACCAGCTACTATATTACTTCACCTTTCCTCTTCGGGGAAAATCTCAACGTACCTCACAAGTAGCACCCATCGAGTGTTCTTCACTTTGTATTTGCGTGAAAGATGATGTGGTGCGGACTAATACTTCAGAACATCTTCCTTTGGTTTTGTCTCATCTATTACAGGAATTTGCGCATGTGTTCCCCAACAAGCTACCTCTGGGCCTACCTCCTTTGCGCGGAATTGAACACCACATCGACCTCATTCCCGGTGCACCCCTCCCGAACAAGGCACCTTATCGCGTCAACCCCGACGAGACCAAAGAGATTCAATGGCTAGTGCAACACCTCATGGAAAACAGGTATGTGTGCGAGAGTTTAAGTCCATGTGCCGTTCCGGTCATACTTGTGCCCAAGAAAGATGGTAGTTATCGCACGTGTTTTGACTGACATCCCATTAATGCTATCACCGTTCGTTATCGTCACCCTAAGTCCACGCCTAGGTGACATGCTAGGTGAACTTAGTGGAGCCACCATTTTCTAAAAATTGACCTTAAAAGTGGCTACTATCAAATTCGCATGCAAGAAGGTGATGAATGGAAAACGGCGTTCAAACAAAAATTGGTCTATATGAATGATTGGTCATGCCTATGGGATTATCTCAAGCGCCTGCACTTTTATGAGGGTCATGCACTATGTTCTTCGGAAACTCATTGGCATTTGTGTTGTGATATACTTTTAGATATACTTGTCTTTAGTCAATCTCTTGAAGATCATATCACCCATATTAGAAAAGTATTGCAAATTCTTAGAAATGAGCGACTTTATGTGAACATGGGAAAATGCACTTTTGGTGTTGATAAGCTTGTTTTCTTGGGTTTTTTCATCGGCTCTAAGGGTGTTGACACTACAAAAAAAATACACTTCCATGATGATACGTGTTTGTCACAGTAGGTCGCCTTTTTTGTCATGCATGTACATCCATGACGATTTTATGACAGAATCAAGATAGTCATACATGTGCTGTCGTAGAAGTGTTCCATGACATTACCAAAATTATCATCACGGAAGTGTCCACTTCCATGACGATAAATTGCGCGTCACTGATACGTCTCCAACGTATCTACTTTTCCAAATACTTTTGCCCTTATTTTGGACTCTAACTTGCATGATTTGAATGGAACTAACCCGGACTGACGCTGTTTTCAGCAGAATTACCATGGTGTTATTTATGTGCAGGAGCAAACATTCTCGGAATGACCTAAAATTTCACGGAGACACTTTTCAGAAAATAAGAAAAATACCTGCCAAAGATGAAGGCCAGGGGGCCACCACCTTGCCACGAGGGTGGGGGCGCGCCTGCCCCCCTAGGGCGCGCCCCCTACCTCGTGGGCCCCCTGTTGCCTCTCCGACTCCAACTCCACCTCCATATATTGAGTTTCAAGGAGAAAAAAAATCAGAGAGAAGAAATCATCGCGTTTTACGATACGAAGCCGCCGCCAAGCCCTAAAACCTCTCGGGAGGGCTGATCTGGAGTCCGTTCGGGGCTCCGGAGAGGGGAATCCGTCGCCATCATCATCATCAACCATCCTCCATCACCAATTTCATGATGCTCACCGCCGCGCGTGAGTAATTCCATCGTAGGCTTGCTGGACGGTGATGGGTTGGATGGGATCTATCATGTAATCGAGTTAGTTTTGTTAGGGTTTGATCCCTAGTGTCCACTATGTTCTGAGATTGATGTTGCTATGACTTTGCTATGCTTAATGCTTGTCATTAGGGCCCGAGTGCCATGATTTCAGATCTGAACCTATTATGTTTTCATCAATATATGAGTGTTCTTGATCCTATCTTACAAGTCTATAGTCACCTATTATGTGTTATGATCCGTTAACCCCGAAGTGACAATAATAGGGATACTTATCGGTGATGACCGTAGTTTGAGGAGTTCATGTATTCACTATGTGTTGATGCTTTGTTCCGGTTCTCTATTAAAAGGAGGCCTTAATATCCCTTAGTTTCTGTAAGGACCCCGCTGCCACGGGAGGGTAGGACAAAAGATGTCATGCAAGTTCTTTTCCATAAGCACGTATGACTATATTCGGAATACATGCCTATCATCACTAAAAATACCAAAAACATTACTTTTACTACTGTTACCTTTTGCTACCGTTATCACCACTATCATATTACTTTTCTACTAAACACTTTGCTGCAGATATTAAGTTTCCAGTTGTGGTTGAATTGACAACTCAGCTGTTAATACTTGAGAATATTCTTTGGCTCTCCTTGTGTCGAATCAATAAATTTGGGTTGAATACTCTACCCTCGAAAACTGTTGCGATCCCCTATACTTGTGGGTTATCAAGACTATTTTCTAGCGCCGTTGCCGGGGAGCATAGCTCTATTCTTTGAGTCACTTGGGATATATATTTGCTTATCATTATGAAGAACTTGAGAGATCCAAAAACCAAGATCTATCCCTCAACTACGAGGGGAGGTAAGGAACTGCCATCTAGCTCTGCACTTGATTCACCTTCTGTGTTAAGTAAGCTTGCGACACCTACACCTGCTTCTGCTATTCGTTCTGATATGTCGCATGTTATTGATGATGCCACTTCTGCTATGCATGATACTTATGATGAAACTACCTCTATGCCTAATACTACTATGCCACTTAGTGATTTTCTTGATGAACAACTTGCTAGGGCTAGAGAAATTGAAAATATTGAATCTGGTGATACTGATGAGAGTGATGATGAAGAACCACTTGCCATTCCCAAGGGTTATGTTTTTGATCAAGATGCTTCTTTAGCTATTTTAGCTTGCAGAAATAGAACTGAGTAAGCAATCTCTAAATGATAGAATGAAACCTGACCCTGCTTTTGCTACTTCACCTATCTTTGTTACTGATAAGGATTATGAATTCTCTGTTGATCCTGATATAATTACTTTGGTTGAATCTGATCCTTTTCATGGTTATGAATCTGAAACTGTTGTGGCATATCTTACTAAACTGAATGATATAGCCACCCTGTTCACTAAAGATGAGAGAACTCGTTACTTTTACATCCTTAAAATATTTCCGTTCTCATTAAAGGGTGATGCTAAGATATGGTTTAATTCTCTTGATCCTGGTTGTGTGCGTAGTCCCCAGGATATGATTTATTACTTCTCTGCTAAATATTTCCCTGCTCATAAGGAACAAGCTGCTTTAAGGGATATATATAATTTTGTGCAAATTGAAGAAGAGAGTCTCCCACAAGCTTGGGGGAGGCTTCTCCAATTATTTAATGCTTTGCCTAATCATCCTCTTAAGAAAAATGAAATACTTGATATCTTTTATAATGGACTAACCGATGCCTCCAGAGATTACCTGGATAGTTGTGCTGGTTCTTTTTTCAGGGAAAGAACACCGGATGAAGCTGAAATTCTATTGAATAATATGTTGACAAATGAAAATAATTGGACACCTCCGGAGCCAATTCCTGAGCCTATTCCTAAACCAACTCCGAAGAAGAGGGGTATTCTATTTCTTAGTCCTGAAGATATGCAAGAGGCAAAGAAATCTATGGAAGAAAAGGGTATTAAAGCTGAAGATGTTAAGCATTTACCTCCTATTGAAGAAATACATGATCTTAATTTACCGCCTGTTGAAGAAACATATAATCCAAATCCTTTACCTATTGAAGAAACTCATGGTCTTGATAACCCGACACAGGTAGTAAAGGTAAATTCTCTCTATAGATATGATAAAGCTGTAATCCCATTTACTAAGTTTGCTAGCCCATGCTTAGATGAGTTTGATAAATTTATGGCTAAGCAAGAAGATTTTAATGCTTATTTTGGTAGACAATTAAAATATAATTCAAATATGCTTGGACACTTGGGTGATTATATGGCTAATATCAAAGGTGAACTTAAACTTATTAGTAAACATGCTTCTATGGTTACCACTCAAGTAGAACAAGTACTTAAAGCTCAAAATGATTTTCTCAATGAATTGAATAATAAAGATAATGATTATGCTGTTAGAGTGGCTACTAGAACTGGTAGAATGACTCAGGAACCTTTGTATCCTGAAGGCCACCCTAAGAGAATTGAGCAAGATTCTCAGAGAAATAATTTAGATGCACCTAGTTCTTCTAAAAAGAAGAAAAAGAAAAATGATAGGACTTTGCATGCTTCTAGTGATCCTATTGTTGAAACACCTGAGAATCCAAATGATATTTCTATTTCTGATGCTGAAACACAACCTGGTAATGAAACTAAAACTAGTGATAATGTTAATAATAATGTTCATGATGATGCTCAACCTAGTAATGATAATGATATAGAAATTGAACCTCATGTTGATCTTGATAACCCACAATCAAAGAATCAACGTTATGATAAGAAAAACTTTGTTGCTAGGAAACATGGTAAAGAAAGAGAGCCTTGGGTTAAGAAACCCATGCCTTTTCCTCCCAAACCATCCAAGAAAAATGATGATGAGGATTTTGAGCACTTTGCTGAAATGATTAGACCTATGTTTTTGCGTATGCGATTAACTGATATACTCAAAACCAATCCTTATGCTAAGTACATGAAAGATATTATTACAAATAAAAGAAAGATACCGGAAGCTGAAATTTTCACCATGCTTGCTAATTATACTTTTAAGGGTGGAATACCAAAGAAATTTGGAGGTCCAGGAGTACCCACTATACCATGCTCCATTAAAATAAATTATGTTAAAACTGCTTTATGTGATCTTGGAGCCGGTGTTAGTGTTATGCCTCTCTCTTTATATCGTAGACTTGATTTGAATAAGTTGACACCTACTGAAATATCTTTGCAAATGGCTGATAAATCAACTGCTATACCTGTCGGTATTTGTGAGGATGTGCCTGTTGTAGTTGCAAACGTTACTATTTTAATGGACTTTGTTATTCTTGATATTCCCGAGGACGATAGTATGTCTATTATTCTTGGAAGACCCTTTTTGAATACTGCAGGGGCTGTTATTGATTGCACTAAAGGCAATGGCACTTTCATGTTAATGGTAACGAGCATACGGTACACTTCCCGAGGAAACAACCTCAAGTTCATAGTATCAACTCTATTGGAAAAATTCCATCAATTATATTTGGAGGTTTTGAATTTCCTCTTCCTACTGTCAAGAAGAAATATGATATTCTTATTATTGGGGATGTGCATATCCCCATTGAGGTAACATAATGTTATTCGAAATTTCTCCGGTTCCATGTTATTCGGAATGAGTTCGCTAACAAGACTTGATCAACCTTGTTAGTGGATTCCTTTTGATGATCATGAAATGGATGAAACTAGAAGGCACAACCTCCTGTACCCCACTTTTACTTTCTATTATTTATATTAAATAAAATAAAAATAAATATTTTTCTGTCTGTTATCTGATTATCCGTGCAATATAAAAAATACCTCGAAAATAAAAGTTCCCCAAATGCCCTGAAAATTAAATATGATTTTTTCTAAAATATTTGAGGATTTATGGAGCTGAGAACATACCAGGGGGGCCAACCACCTGCCCACGAGGGTGGAGGGCGCGCCCACCCCTCTAGGGCGCCCCCCTGCCTCATGGGCCCACGGTGGCCCTCCTCCACTTATCCTTTCACCCATACACTTCATCTTCCTCCCCCAAACACGAATAACCAGCTCAAACCTGAGTCCAAGCTCTTTTTGCTGCCATTTTCGATCTCCTTGCTCAAAGCACCTCTCACAAAACTGCTTGGGGAGATTGTTCCTTGGTATGTGACTTGATAACCCACAAGTATAGGGGATCGCAACAACTTTCGAGGGTAGAGTATTCAACCCAAATTTATTGATTCGACACAAGGGGAGCCAAAGAATATTCTCAAGTATTAGCAGCTGAGTTGTCAATTCAACCACACCTGGAAACTTAGTATCTGCAGCAAAGTGTTTAGTAGCACAGTAATATGATAGTGGTGGTAGCAGCAACAAAAGTAAAGATAGCAAAAGTAATGTTTTTGGTACTTTGTAGTGATTGTAACAGTAGCAGCAGGAAAGTAAATAAGCGAGAACCAGTATATGGAAAACTCGTAGGCACCGGATCAGTGATGGATAATTATGCCGGATGCGGTTCATCATGTAACAGTCATAACCTAGGTTGACACAGAACTAGCTCCAGTTCATCAATGTAATGTAGGCATGTATTCCATATATAGTCATACGTGCTTATGGAAAAGAACTTGCATGACATCTTTTGTCCTACCCTCCCGTGGCAGCGGGGTCCTTACGAAAACTAAGGGATATTAAGGCCTCCTTTTAATAGAGAACCGGAACAAAGCATTAGCACATAGTGAATACATGAACTCCTCGAAGTATGGTCATCACCGGGAGTGGTCCCGATTATTGTCACTTCGGGGTTGCCGGATCATAACACATAGTAGGTGACTATAGACTTGCAAGATAGGACCAAGAACTCACATATATTCATGAAAACATAATAGGTTCAGATCTGAATTCATGGCACTCGGGCCCTAGTGACAAGCATTAAGCACAGCAAAGTCATAGCAACATCAATCTCAGAAGATAATGGATAGTAGGGATCAAACCCTAACAAAACTAACTCGATTACATGATAAATCTCATCCAACCCATCACCGTCCAGCAAGCCTACGATGGAATTACTCACGCACGGCGGTGAGCATCATGAAATTGGTGATGGAGGATGGTTGATGATGACGACGGCGACGAATCCCCCTCTCCGTAGCCCCGAACGGACTCCAGATCAGCCCTCCCGAGAGGTTTTAGGGCTTGGCGGCGGCTCCGTATCGTAAAACGCGATGATTTCTTCTCCCTTATTTTTTCTCTCCGAAAGCAAATATATAGAGTTGGAGTTGGCGTCGGAGGGCATCCAGGGGGCCCACGAGGTAGGGGGCGCGCCCTAGGGGGGGGGGCGCCCCCACCCTCGTGAGAAGGGTGTGGGCCCCCTGGTCTTCATCTTCGGCGAGGATTTTTTTTATTTTTTCTAAGATGTTCCGTGGAGTTTCAGGTCATTCCGAGAATATTTGTTTTCTACACATAAAACAACACCATGGCAATTCTGCTGAAAACAGCGTCAGTCCTGGTTAGTTCCATTCAAATCATACAAGTTAGAGTCCAAAACAAGGGCAAAAGTGTTTGGAAAAGTAGATACGACGGAGACGTATCAACTCCCCCAAGCTTAAACCCTTGCTTGTCCTCAAGCAGTTCAGTTGACAAACTGAAAGAAAGTAAAACTTTTACAAACTCTGTTTGCTCTTGTTGTTGTAACTATGTCAAGCCAGCATTCAAGTTTTCAGTATAGATCATGACTAACCATATTTTCAATAATTCTCAGGTCTCATAATTACTCGTATCAATAGCATAATCAACTAGCAAGTCATAATAATAAATCTCGGATGACAACACTTTCTGAAAACAATCATAATATGATATAACGAGATGGTATCTCGCTAGCCCTTTCTGAGACCACAAAACATAAATGCAGAGCACCTTTAAAGATCAAGGACTGACTAGACATTGTAATTCATGGTAAAAGAGATCCAATCATAGTCATACCCAATATAAATTAACAATGATGAATGCAAATGACGGCTGTGCTCTCCAGCTAGTGCTTTTTAATAAGAGGGTGATGACTCAACATAAAAGTAAATGGATAGGCCCTTCGCAGAGGGAAGCAGGGATTTGTAGAGGTGCCAGAGCTCGGTTTTGAAATAGAGATAAATTGTATTTTGAGCGGTATACTTTCATTGTCAACGTAACAACTAAGAGATGGCGATATCTTCCATGCTACACACATTATAGGCGATTCCCAAACAGAATGGTAAAGTTTATACTCCCCCTCCACCAACAAGCATCAATCCATGGCTTGCTCGAAACAACAAGTGCCTCCAACATACATCAGGTCCCGGGGGAGTTTTGTTTGCAACTAATTTTGATTTAGTTTGCATAAAGCATGAGACTGGAATCCCGGTGACCAGTCATTTATCTCGTGAATGAGGAGCGGAGTCCACTCCTCTTGAGAATAACCCGCCTAACACGGAAGATAAGGACAACCTTAGTTGATACATGAGCTATTCGAGCATACAAAACAGAATGATTATTTGAAGGTTTAGAGTTTGGCACATACAAATTTACTTGGAACGGCAGGTAGATACCGCATATAGGAAGGTATGGTGGACTCATCTGGAATAACCTTGGGGTTTAAGGGATTGGATGCACAAGCAGTATTCCCTCTTAGTACAAGTGAAGACTAGCAAAAGACTGGGAAGCGACCAACTAGAGAGCGACAACAGCTATGTACATGCATTAAAATTAATAAACATTGGATGCAAGCATGAGTAGGATATAATCCACCATGAACATAAATATCGTGAAGGCTATGTTGATTTGTTCCAACTACATGCGTGAACATGTGCCAAGTCAAGTCACTTAAATCATTCAAAGGAGGATACCACCCCATCATACCACATCATAATCATCTCAATAGCATGTTGGCACACAAGGTAAACCATTATAACTCATAGCTAATCAAGCATGGCACAAGCAACTATGATCTCTAATTGTCATTACACAAATGTTTATTCATAATAAGCTGAATCAAGAACGAGGGACTCATCATATTTACAAAAACAAAAGAGGTCGAGTTCATACCAGCTTTTCTCATCCCAGTCGGTCCATCATATATCATCATAATTGCCTTTCACTTGCACGACCGAACGGTGCGAATAATAATAAGAGTGTACGTGCATTGGACTAAGCTAGAATCTGCGAGCATTCAATAAACAGGAGAAGACAAGGCAATATGGGCTCTGGGTTAAATCAACAATAATGCATAAAAGAGCCACTTCAACAATTTAATAATGGTCTTCTCCTACTGACCTCCAAAGAAAAGAAATAAAACTATTTACACGGGAAAGCTCCCAACAAGCAAAAGAAGAACATGAAATATTTTTGGGTTTTCTTTTTAATTATTACTACTATAGCAGAAAAATAAACTACTACTAATTTTTTTGGTTTTTCTTAAGGTTTAACAAACTAGCATGGATATTACAGTGAAAAAGTATGAGCACCGACATCTAGTAATGAGTGTGTGTGAACATAAATGTAATGTCGGTGAGAAATACGTACTCCCCCAAGCTTAGGCTTTTAGCCTAAGTTGGTCTATGGCCATGGCTGGCCTGGCGGATATCCATAATAATAGTTGTTGGGGTCGTACTGCTACGAAGAATAGTTGGGATCATACTGATGTGCAGCGGTTATTGCCTGCTGGGCTGCAGCGTGGAGTCGAGCTACCTCCGCTCTCCTCTCGTACTCTTCTGCCTCCTCTCTGGTAATAACATATCTTCTTTTTGTATGTGAATCAAAGAAGGCAGGAGCAGGGAGAGTAATACGGAAAACACGTCGTTTATAAAAAATTAAACGATATAAGAGAGGTGATTCAGGCCTCTCGACAAACTGGTGCGAAGCCATAGAGTCATAATCTAAATATGCAGGAGGCAACTCCGTATCACCCTCATGAATGTCTATTTCAAGAAAATGAGTTAAGCGGGTTGCATAAATTCCTCCAAAGAAATCTCCATTATGTCTATTATGATGCAACCTACGAGCTACAATGGCTCCCATATGATAAGATTGATCTCCTAACACAACACTAAGAATGCTAAGATCAGGGACACACATGTGACATGCTTCATCCTTAGCATTTATGCATCTACCGATGAAGAGAGCAAAATAATGTATAGCAGGAAAGTGAATGCTCCCTATGATAGCCTGCGTTATATCTCTAGATTCCCCCACAGTTATACTAGCAAGAAAGTTTCTAAATTCAGATTTAGGGGGATCCCTAATACTGCCCCATGATGGAAGTTTGCATGCAAGAGTGAAATCCTCTAGGTCCATGGTATAAGATTTGTCATAAAGATCAAACATGACTGAAGGAGAATTACGCGAAGATGAATACTCAAACCTCCTCACAAATGAACTTGTGAGATCATGATACTGGGGGCATTTGTTAGCCTCAAAATCCTCAGGACCGGCATTGCGCAAATATGCTTTGAATTCTTCTTTAATTCCCGCACGGTCCATAAAATTTTACGACGGCCATTCGCAAGGCCGTACTGGAGCGTCTCTTGGTGGATCCTCGTCAGCATCACGCATAGCAATCCTGGGTCCTTGCTTCTTAGAAGAACCACCTTGGAACATCTTCCTAAGCATATTGTTTTTCTCTGAAAAATTCTGAAATTTTTAGTAACTTCAAAATAAAAGTAAACCAAACTCAATAATATTGATAGCAACTACTCCTACAAGTGCCTAGGGCCTATATCATGCATCAAAACTACCTTTGACCATATAAATTTGACATGCAACTCAAGAACAGGGTCACCTATGCAGCACAAATTTGCAAGGAATAAAGCACTAGAACAAAAACTAATTGGACCAATGGAAGAGTCACATACCAAGGAACAATCTCCCCAAGCAGTTTTGCGAGAGGTGCTTTGAGCAAGGAGATCGAAAATCACAGCAAAAGTGGCTGGAACTCGTGCTTGAGTTGGTTTTTCGGGTTTGTGTGAGACAGAGGAAGAAGATGGGTGCTGGGATAAGTGGAGGAGGGCCACCGTGGGCCCACGAGGCAGGGGGCGCGCCCTAGAGGGGGGGGGGCGCCCACCACCCTCATGGCCAGGTGGCAGCTCCTCCCGCGGTAATTTTTACATAGTACCAAATATTCCCGAAAAAATCATATTAAATTGGCATGTCATTCCGAGGACTTTTATTTTCGGGATATTTTTATATTGCACGGATAAGTCAGGAAATAGACAGAAAAATACTATTTTTACTTTATTTCTACTAATTAACAGAAAATATAGAGAGGGTACAGAAGGTTGTGCTTCTAGTTTCATCCATCTCATGCTCATCAAAAGGAATCCACTAACAAGGTTGATCAAGTCTTGTTAACGAACTCATTCCGAATAACATGGAACCGGAGAAATTTCGAATAACATTATGTTACCTCAATGGGGATATGCACATCCCCAATAATAAGAATATCATATTTCTTCTTGACAGTAGGAAGAGGAAATTCAAAACCTCCAAATATAATCGATGGAATTTTTCCAATAGAGTTGATACTATGAACTTGAGGTTGTTTCCTCGGAAAGTGTACCGTATGCTCATTACCATTAACATGAAAAGTGACATTGCCTTTGTTGCAATCAATAACAGCCCCTGCAGTATTAAGAAAAGGTCTTCCAAGAATAATAGACATACTATCATCCTCGGGAATATCAAGTATAACAAAGTCCGTTAAAATAGTAACATTTGCAACCACAACAGGCACATCCTCACAAATACCGACAGGTATAGCAGTTGATTTATCAGCCATTTGCAAAGATATTTCGGTAGGTGTCAGCTTATTCAAGTCAAGTCTACGATATAAAGAGAGAGGCATAACACTAACACCGGCTCCAAGATCACATAAGGTTGGAAAAAGCGGTAGGCGTAAGCGAGGCGGTTGTCCTTCACTTAGTGCCTAGGCGGTGCTTAAACGCCCTAGGCATAGCCTAGGCGATTATATAATTTTTACTATTAGGGTGTATATGTGGTTATTATATGTGTATTCTATTAATTTAGGGCATATAAGTACGTTAACGATCAGCTATTATGATTGGAATATGGCCCTTTTGGCATATCAGTGCAATATGGCATGATTTCTCGCTTGGGTAGACAATTTCTTACTTGCTCTGCCTAGACTTCTGCTTATGCCCTAGGTGAGGCGTTGAGCCATTGCCTAGCGCCTAGGCATGCCTAAGCGCCTCCTAGGCACTGCCTTTTCAAACAGAGGTTTTAATATAATTTCTTTTAATGGAGCAAGGTATAGTAGGTACTCCGGTATCTCCAAGTTTCTTTGGTATTCCACCCTTAAAAGTATAATTAGCAAGCATGGTGGAAATCTCAGCTTCCGGTATCTTTCTTTTATTAGTAATGATATCCTTCATATATTTAGCATAAGGATTTGTTTTGAGCACATCAGTTAATCACATACGCAAAAAGATAGGCCTAATCATTTCAGCAAAGCGCTCAAAATCCTCATCATCCTTTTTCTTGGATGGTTTTGGAGGAAAAGGCATGGGTTTCTGAACCCAAGGTTCCCTTTCTTTACCATATTTCCTAGCAACAAAGTCTCTTTTATCATAACGTTGATTCTTTGATTGTGGGTTATCAAGATCAACAGCAGGTTCAACTTCTACATCATTGTCATTACTAGGTTGAGCATCATCATGAACATCATCATTAATATTTTCATTAGGTTCATGTTCATTACCAGATTGTGTTTCAACATTAGACATAGAAATATCATTTGGATTATCAGGTGGTTCAGCAATAGGTTCACTAGAAGTTTGCACAGTTCTATCATTTTTCTTCTTCTTCTTTTTAGAAGAACTAGGAACATCAATATTATTTCTTTGAGAATTTTGCTCGATTCTCTTAGGGTGGCCTTCAGGATACAAAGGTTCCTGAGTCATTCTACCAGTTCTAGTAGCCACTCTAACAGCATAATCATTTTTCTTACTATTCATTTCATCAAGCACTTCTTTTTGAGCCTTAAGTACTTGTTCTACTTGAGTGGTAACCATAGAAGCATGTTTGCTAACAAGTTTAAGTTCACCTTTAATATTAGCCATATAATCACCCAAGCGTCTAATCATATAAGCATTTTCTTTTAATTTTCTACCAAAATAAGCATTGAAGTCGTCTTGCTTAAACATAAAGTTATCAAACTTATCCAAGCAATAACTAGCAATTTTAGTAGGAGGGACTTCAGCTTTATCATATCTATAGAGAGAATTTACCTTTACTACCTGTGTCGGGATATCGGGATCAGGAGGTTCTTCAACAAATAAAGAATTAAGATCATATGTTTCTTCAACAGGCGGTATATTAAGACCATGTATTTCTTCAATAGGAGGTAAATTCTTAACGTCTTCAGCTTTAATACATTTTTCTTTCATATATTTCTTTGCCTCTTGCATATCTTCGGGACTGAGGAATAGAACACCTCTCTTCTTCGGAGTTGGTTTAGGAATAGGCTCAGTAATTGGAGCAGGGGCTGGCTCAGGAGCTGGCTCAGGAGGTGCCCAATTATTTTCATCTGTCAACATATTATTCAATAGAATTTCAGCTTCATCCGGTGTTCTTTCCCTAAAAAGAGAACCAGCACAACTATCCAGGTAATCTTTGGAAGCATCGGTTAGTCCATTATAAAAGATATCAAGTATTTCGGGTTTCTTAAGAGGATGATCAGGCAAAGCATTAAGTAACTTGAGAAGCCTCCCCCAAGCTTGTGGGAGACTCTCTTCTTTAATTTGCACGAAGTTGTATATTTCCCTCACAGCAGCTTGTTTCTTATGAGCAGGGAAATATTTAGCAGAGAAGTAATAAATCATATCCTGGGGACTACGCACACAACCAGGATCAAGAGAATTAAACCATGTCTTAGCACCACCCTTTAATGAGAACGGAAATATTTTGAGTATATAAAAGTAACGCGATCTCTCATCATTAGTAAACAGGGCAGCTATATCATTTAACTTAGTAAGATGTGCCACAACAGTTTTAGATTCATACCCATAAAACGGATCAGATTCAACCAAAGTAATTATATTAGGATCAATAGAGAATTCATAATCCTTATTAGGAACACAAATAGGTGAAGTAGCAAAAGCAGGGTCAGGTTTCATTTTATCTCTAAGTGATTCTTTATTCCATTTAACTAATAACCTATTAAGCTCATATCTATCTTTGCAAGCTAAAATAGCGGCAGAAGATTCCATATCAAAAAGATAACCCTCAGGAATAACAGGCATATTTTCATCATCACTATCATCATTGTATTCAGATTCAATGATTTCTTTTTCTCTAGCCCTAGCAATTTGTTCATCAAGAAATTCACCAAGGGGCACATTAGTATCAGGAATAGAAGCAGTTTCATCATAAGTATCATGTATAGCAAAAGTGGCATCATCAATAACATGCGACATATCAGAACGAATAGCAGAAGCAGGTGTAGGTGTCGCAAACTTACTCATAACCGAAGGTGAATCAAGTGCAGAGCTAGATGGCAGTTCCTTACCTCCCCTCGTAGTTGAGGGATAAATCTTGGTTTTTGGATCTCTCAAGTTCTTCATAGTGTCCAGCAGATATATATCCCAAGTGACTCAAAGAATAGAGCTATGCTCCTCGGCAACGGTGCCAGAAATTAGTCTTGATAACCCACAAGTATAGGGGATCACAACAGCTTTCGAGGGTAGAGTATTCAACCCAAATTTATTGATTCGACACAAGGGGAGCCAAAGAATATTCTCAAGTATTAGTAGCTGAGTTGTCAATTCAACCACACCCGGAAACTTAGTATCTGCAGCAAAGTGTTTAGTAGCACAGTAATATGATAGTGGTGGTAGCAGCAACAAAAGTAAAGACAGCAAAAGTAATGTTTTTGGTATTTTGTAGTGATTGTAACAGTAGCAGCGGGAAAGTAAATAAGCGAGAACCAGTATATGGAAAACTCGTAGGCACCGGATCAGTGATGGATAATTATGCCGGATGCGGTTCATCATGTAACAGTCATAACCTAGGTTGACACAGAACTAGCTCCAGTTCATCAATGTAATGTAGGCATGTATTCCGTATATAGTCATACGTGCTTATGGAAAAGAACTTGCATGACATCTTTTGTCCTACCCTCCCGTGGCAGCGGGGTCCTATTGGAAACTAAGGGATATTAAGGCCTCCTTTTAATAGAGAACCGGAACAAAGCATTAGCACATAGTGAATACATGAACTCCTCGAACTATGGTCATCACCGGGAGTGGTCCCGATTATTGTCACTTCGGGGTTGCCAAATCATAACACATAGTAGGTGACTATAGACTTGCAAGATAGGATCAAGAACTCACATATATTCATGAAAACATAATAGGTTCAGATCTGAAATCATGGCACTCGGGCCCTAGTGACAAGCATTAAGCATAGCAAAGTCATAGCAACATCAATCTCAAAACATAATGGATAGTGGGGATCAAACCCTAACAAAACTAACTCGATTACATGATAAATCTCATCCAACCCATCACCGTCCAGCAAGCCTACGATGGAATTACTCACGCACGGCGGTGAGCATCATGAAATTGGTGATGGAGGATGGTTGATGATGACGACGGCGACGAATCCCCCTCTCCGGAGCCCTGAACGGACTCCAGATCAGCCCTCCCGAGAGGTTTTAGGGCTTGGCGGCGGCTCCGTATCGTAAAACGTGATGATTTCTTCTCCCTTATTTTTTCCCTCCGAAAGCAAGTATATAGAGTTGGAATTGGTGTCGGAGGGCATCTAGGGGGCCCACGAGGTAGGGGGCACGCCCTTGGGAGGGGCACCCCCCACCCTCGTGAGAAGGGTGTGGGCCCCCTGGTCTTCATCTTTGGCGAGGATTTTTTATTATTTTTTCTAAGATGTTCCGTGGAGTTTCAGGTCATTCCGAGAATATTTGTTTTCTGCACATAAAACAACACCATGGCAATTCTGCTGAAAACAGCGTTAGTCCGGGTTAGTTCCATTCAAATCATACAAGTTAGAGTACAAAACAAGGGCAAAAGTGTTTGGAAAAGTAGATACGATGGAGACATATCATGACTCATCCATTGGTCCAATTAGTTTTTGTTCTAGTGCTTTATTCATTGCAAATTTTTGCTGCTTAGGTGACCCTGTTCTTGAGCTTGCATGTCAAATTTATATGGTCAAAAGTAGTTTTGATGCATGATATAGGCCCTAGGCACTTGTAGGAGTAGTTACTATCAATATTATTGAGTTTGGTTTACTTCTATTTTGAAGTTACTAAAAAAAATTCAGAATTTTTCAGAGGAAGAAAAATGCTTAGGAAAATGTTCCAAGGTGGTTCTTCAAGGAAGTAAGGACCCAGACTTGCAATGCGTGATGCTGACAAAGAGCCACCAAGAGACGCTCCAGTGCGTCCTTGTGAGTGGCCTTCTGAAAATTTTATGAATCAAGTGGGAATAAAAGAAGAATTCAACGCATATTTGCGTAACGCTGATCTTGTGAGCTTCGAGGAAGAGAAGTGCAGTCAGTATCATAATCTCACTGGTTCCTTTGTGAGGAGGTTTGAATTTTCAACTTCACGTAATTCTCCAACTGTCCTGTTTGATCTTTATGATAAATCTTATACCATGGACTTAGAGGATTTTACCACCGCATGCAAACTTCCACAATGGGGTAGTATAAGGGATCCTCACAAATCTGAATTTAGAGATTTTTTGCTAATATAACTGTGGGAGAATCTAGAGATATTACACAAGTTACTATAGGGAGCATTCACTTTCCAGCTATACATTATTTTACTCTCTTCATAGGTAGATGCATAAATGGTAAAGATGAGGCATGTCACATGTGTGTCCCTGACCTCAGTATTCTTAGGAGTGTTGTGTTAGGAGATAAATCATATAATTTGGGAGCCATTGTTGCACGTAGGTTGCATCTTAATAGACGTAATGGATATTTCTTTGGTGGAATTTATGCAACCAACATAGCTAATTTTCTTGGTATAGATATACGCGAAGATGATATTGAATTACCTCCCGCCTACCTAGATTTTAATGCTATGGTTCAACACCAGTTTGTCGAGAGGAACGAATCACCTCTCCAGTATCAACTAATCTTTGGCAGACGCCGTGCTGTCCGTATTACTCTCCCTGCTCTTGCTTTCTTTGATTATCAGGCAAGAGGAGGATATACCATTACCAGAGAGGAGGCCGCTCGTCGCCACGATGTGGCTCAGCAGGCGATAGCTGCTGCATCACAGTACGACCCCAGTTACTATTATGGATATCAGCCAGGCCAGCCTTGGCCATAGACCAACTTAGGCCAAAAGCCTAAGCTTGCGGGAGTACGCATTTCCCACCGACATTACATTTATGTTCACACACTCATTGCTAGATGTCGGTGCTCATACTTTTTCATTGTATCATCCATGCTAGTTTACTTTCCTTTTTATGCTTTCTTCTTGTGTGTTTAATAAACCTTAAGAAAAACCAAAAAAATTAGCTGTAGCTTTTAATTAGTTTACTTTCCATGCTTGTAGTAGTATGAACTCGACCTCTTTTGTTTTTGTAAATATGATTAGTTCATCGTTCCTGATTCAACCTATTATGAATAAAAATATTTACAATGACAACTAGAGATCATAGTTTCTTATGCCATGCTATGAGTTATAATGGTTTACCTTGCGTGCCAACATGCTATTAAAATGGTTATGATGTGGTATGATAGGGTGGTATCCTCCTCTGAATGATTTAAGTGACTTGACTTGGCACATGTTCACGCATGTAACTGAAACAAAATCAACATAGCCTTCATGATATTTATGTTCATGGTGCATTATATCCTACTCATGCTTGCATTCGGTGTTGATTAATTTTAATGTATGTTCATGACTGTTGTCGCTCTCTAGCTGGTCGCTTCCTAGTCTTTTGCTAGCCTTCACCTGTACTAAGCGGGAATACTGCTTGTGCATCCAAATCCCTTAAACCCCAAAGTTATTCCACATGAGTCCACTATACCTACCTATATACGGTATCTACCTGCCGTTCCAAGTAAATTTGTATGTGCCAAATTCTAAACCTTCAAATAAATATCCTGTTTTGTATGCTCGAATAGCTCATGTATCAACTAGGGTTGTCTGTATCTTCCATGTTATGCAGGTTATTCTCAAGAGGAGTGGACTCTGCTCCTCACTCACGAGATAAATGGCTGGTCACCGGGATGCCCAGTCCCATGCTTTATGCAAACTAAATCAAAATAATTGCAAACAAAACTCCCCCTGGGACTCTTGTTAGTTGGAGGCACTCGTTGTTTCGAGCAAGCCATGGATTGATGCTTGTGGTGGAAGGGGGAGTACAAACTTTACCATGCTGTTTGGGAACCGCCTATAATGTGTGTAGCATGGAAGATATCGCCATCTCTTGGTTGTTATGTTGACAATGAAAGTATACCGCTTAAAATATTATTCGCCTCTGTTTCAAAACCGAGCTCTGGCACCTCTACAAATCCCTGCTTCCCTCTGCGAAGGGCCTATCTATTTACTTTTATGCTGAGTCATCATCCTCTTATTAAAAAGCACTAGTTGGAGAGAACTGCTGTCATTTGCATTCATTACTGTTAGTTTACATTGAGTATGACTTGACTGGATCTCTTTTACCATGAATTACAATGTCTAGTTAGTCCTTGGTCTTTAAAGGTGCTCTACATTTGTTTTACGGTCTCAGAAAGGGCTAGCGAGATACCATCTTGTTATATCATATTATGATTGTTTTGAGAAAGTGTTGTCATCCGAGTTTTATTATTATGGCTCGCTAGTTGATTATGCTATTGATATGAGTAAACTTGAGACCTATGCGTTATTGCAAATGTGGTTAGTTATAATCTTTGCTGAAAACTTGAATGCTGGCTTTACATATTTACAACAACAAGAGCAAATAGAGTTTGTAAAAGTTTTTCTTTATCACTTCAGTTTGTCAACTGAATTGCTTGAGGACAAGAAAAGGTTTAAGCTTGGGGGAGTTGATACGTCTCCAACGTATCTACTTTTCCAAACACTTTTGCCCTTGTTTTGGACTCTAACTTGCATGATTTGAATGGAACTAACCCGGACTGACGCTGTTTTCAGCAGAATTAGGATGGTGTTATTTATGTGGGAGACACTTTTCAGAAAAGAAGAAAAATACCTGCCAAAGATGAAGGCCAGGGGGGCCACCACCTTGCCACGAGGGTGGGGGCGTGCTCCCCTACCTCGTGGGCCCCCTGTTGCCTCTCCGACTCCAACTCCACCTCCATATATTGAGTTTCGGGGAGAAAAAAAATCAGAGAGAAGAAATTATCGCGTTTTACGATACGAAGCCGCCGCCAAGACCTAAAACCTCTCGCGAGGGCTGATCTGGAGTCCGTTCGGGGCTCCGGAGAGGGAATCCGTCGCCATCGTCATCATCAACCATCCTCCATCACGAATTTCATGATGCTCACCGTTGTGCGTGAGTAATTCCATCGTAGGCTTGCTGGACGGTGATGGGTTGGATGGGATCTATCATGTAATCGAGTTAGTTTTGTTAGTGTTTGATCCCTAGTGTCCACTATGTTCTGAGATAGATGTTGCTTGACTTTGCTATGCTTAATGCTTGTCACTAGGGCCCGAGTGCCATGATTTCAGATCTGAACCTATTATGTTTTCATCAATATATGAGTGTTCTTGACCCTATCTTGCAAGTCTATAGTCACCTATTATGTGTTATGATCCGTTAACCCCGAAGTGACAATAATCGGGATACTTACCGGTGATGACCGTAGTTTGAGGAGTTCATGTATTCACTGTGTGTTAATGCTTTGTTCTGGTTCTCTATTAAAAGGAGTCCTTAATATCCCTTAGTCCGTAAGGACCCCACTGCCACAGGAGGGTAGGACAAAAGATGTCATGCAAGTTCTTTTCCATAAGCACGTATGACTATATTCGGAATACATGCCTACATTATATCAATGAACTGGAGCTAGTTCTGTGTCACCCTAGGTTATGACTGTTACATGATGAACCGCATCTGGCATAATTCTCCATCACTGATCCATTGCCTACGAGCTTTCCATATATTGTTCTTTGCTTATTTACTTTTCCGTTGCTATTGCTATCATCACTAAAAAATATCAAAAACATTACTTTTACTACTGTTATCTTTTGCTACCGTTATCACCACTATCATATTACTTTGCTACTAAACACTTTGCTGCAGATATTAAGTTTCCAGGTGTGGTTGAATTGACAACTCAGCTGCTAATACTTGAGAATATTCTTTGGCTCCCCTTGTGTCGAATCAATAAATTTGGGTTGAATACTCTACCCTTGAAAACTGTTGCGATCCGCTATACTTGTGGGTTATCAGTCACAGAAGTGCTTTCGTCAAGGTGACCGACACATGGCATCCGCCGTAACGAAACACCGTTAAGCTATCGGGTCGAATTTTGGATCCGATAACCCGTTAACAACCCTGACCAATGGGAAATTTCGACGTGTAAAATTCTAATTGGCCGAAGGGAACACCTGTCAGCTCGTCAGTGGGCCAGATGTCGCCCGTCCATTGGAGGAGACATGCCTATGATACGTCGACACGTGGCTGGGCCTAATAGAGGCCCATATAGGTTAAAAAGGCCGGCCCAGGCAAAGGCCCGTAGAACTTAATCAGGTATTAGTGGGCCAGTTCAATAACAGCCTGCTTAATAAAGGCCCATTTACGGTCCGAAGCCAGATCTGGCTCGTTAATTGTTCGCCCAATATTTGGGCCCATTTACGGCCCGAAGCCAAATCTGGCCCGTTAATTGTTCGCCCAATATTTGGGCCCATTTGCAGCCCGAAGCCAGATCTGGCCCGTTAATTGTTCATCGAATATTTGGGCCCAACTACAGCCCGGTGACTTTCGGCCTGTTAGAGGCCTGATGTAGACATGGGCCCATTTCAGCCCGGTGTGACTTTTGGCCTGGGAATAGCCCGTGCTGCCCATGGGCCATATATGGTTCGACGGGACATCGGGCCCACTAACGGCCCGTGCTAAAGGTGGCAACAGTTAAGCCCAATGTGACTTTGGGCCTGTTAAAGGCCTGTCGCGTAATTCAGCCCGTTGATGTCTGTGCTAAGCTTTCGGCCTCTTAAAGGCCCATGATATCAGTGGGCCAACTAAGGCCTGAGATATGTTTTGGCCTGGTAATAGCCCGTGAGCTAACTGGGCCCAAAACGGCCCGGTCTACATTTCGGCCTGCTGAAGGCCCGTCGATAACTAGTGAAAATGGAGGCCCAACATGCATTTTGGCCTACTAAAGGCTCGTGGTTTCATATCGGCCGTAACAGGCCAGTACAATATTCAGCCTGTTAATGGCCCAACGCTACCTGGGCCAAACTAAGCGCTGGGTCGACAAAAGGCCCAACTAAAATATAGGCCGGTGTAAGTTTGGGCCTGGCGCAATGTATGAAGGCCCCAATCATTCGGGCCCAAGGAAGACGCAGGCCGGCCCAATTGTGGCCCGCTAAAAACTTGGCCCGTTAGAGTCGAATGTTTCGGTCCGATCGACTACATCTGATTTTTTTCAGATAGCGAATGATGGCAGTAACTAGTAGGAATTAAGAACAAACCTACTCTATACAATAAATAAATTACGGCATAGTAACGAAGAATAAACCTACACTATACAATAAAGGATTTAAGGTATATTACATCCACTGGGCATCGAAGTTCGCCACCAGTGATCATAAAGCGCAACGAAGAAGCAGATTACAAAAACTGGGCACCATTGCAGCGTAACAAAATAATACTGAACCGAGACCACTTTCAAGACAGTTCAAGAAAGGTTAGCCTTGCGGGGTAACTGTTGCGCAAGATGCTGAGCAAGGCTGTGAGACCGGCCTAGCATGTCAGTCACAGCTTCCAGGTGTAGCTGTTTAGTGATGAGGTTCTCATTAGTGTTCTCCGCAATCTTTCTTAGAGATAGGACTTCAAGTCGAAGTTGAGTTGCAGAATGCCTTTCTGCTAGAACTTGGGACTGAAGAAGTCAAACTGATTCAGACAACAAATTCTGTGAGCTTGTCTGACTGTTAGTCTCAAGTAACTTGAACACTGCATCAAGACAAGACTTTGGGGTTGCCTCGCTATCTTCAAGATGTTTTGCCTTCTTTGCTGCCATATATGTTGGGTTTGTCTCACAGCCTTCAGCAGACTTGTGCATGCCATCAAGCATATCACCCTGAAACAAATGACAGGTTTTGCACGTGTATAAACAAAGATGATAACTATTCTGTCAATTATATCCAATTTCAAATTAGAAAATAAAAAGTAAGTTCAAAATATCAATAGCATAATTTGGCATTGTTCATAATGCGGGGAGCTTCACCACACTACTGGATTACCATGTCAACATAACAAGCATAGATGAAGGGCAAAGAAAATCATTGTATCTATTTTGGATAATGTGCATGGCATGTTGTTCATATCATCAACCACATCAGTAAGATAAAACAGGAGATGACAAGGTGCAAACGTGGGCTGCTTCACCACACACTGGATTATAGATCCACAAAAACAAGCATAAATATAGGGAGTATTAAGTAATGTGCATGGTATGAATAAGGAATTTGGTTTTACAAGTAAAACTTAGAACTTACGATTCTTACGAACATGCATTTTGGTAGAAACAACAAACTAAACAGCAGTAAACGATAGGGAGTATGAGCAAATTAAACAACAGTTGAGGATAAAGGCTTTAGAAGGACTTACTTACATTAACAGTTAACACCGGCTTTATAATGCCCTTCTCCATGTCAAGGGAAGGATAACTCAAGAATTTCAGCACAAAATCTTCTTCATAAGCATTGCCCGTACTCTACATTTTGTAGAGAGTAATTATAGATATGATAATACTGGAAGGGATAGAGGATAATGAAGATAATATGCAGATTGATGCTACATAATCAACTACCAACCCCTGAAAGTACAAGCGTCATAGGACAAAATGTACTGACAAGAGCAATGGGCTACACTTCTGCACTGGCATTGTCTGTGTATTCTACTTGTTGGTATGATTAAATACATATGTGATCTTTTTTAGTAAATGGTGGGTGAGGGAGATAAGATGCAGAATGCTACAAAATGAACCAATCCCTCTTCCCATAATACAAGAGTGTTTTTAACACTGGTGTACTGTACAAAACATTCTTATATTATGGGACGGAGGGAGTAGCTGTTAATGTAAGTACAGTGATAGACCACGTTCAGTCCTTACAAGAGGACTGCAGAGCTGAACCTCTTCAAAAGCATTGGGTTGATTCTAAATTTATGTAAGAGTCCATACGGATCTTATAATGTCCACCAAATGGACGATTACAAGGCTAACATGTGCAGTGATGCTACATAATCAAACATCTATGAAAGTAAGTATGGTCATACAGGGCAAGAGGTACTCACAAGAGCAATGCAATGTGGAGTGTAGTTGCGAGATTATATGGTCCCTTGAGAACGAATGTTCTTCTGCTAACAGTTTTCATACAAGTGAGACATTAAGGCGAATGCAGAAATGTAGTTCAAATTGTGATGTGATATCATAGACAGTACCTTACGCTGTAGCCGAGACCAATGTGTAACAAGATTATTCCAGTCACCGTTGGATAAATGTAGCACCGGAGACTTTACAGAAATTTCGTTCAGAGGCTTGCCATCGAAGTGCGCTTGCCTCAGGTAGGAACGATACTTCATCAACGAGTGCTTGAAAAGCGCAACCAACCCTTGCTCGTCATCACAATCCAGTTTGCTCCTCGCCTATTTAAAAGAATGAAATCTTGTGTCTTCTGTCAGTAGAAACATATGCAGTAATGACCATGAATAACATTAGTACATTACTTACGCGTAAGTTGCGGAGGAAGACTGGAATTTGTTCTGTGTCTATGGTATAATCTTTCCATGAAGGAAAGATGCGCACAAAGTTCCTGACAACAACATAAGCTTCGTCTTCTAAACTGGGAAGAAATGGAACAGGGGTCCTATTTGCTGCAATTGGGGCTCTCTCTGGTTCGAAAAGGGATTTGGCAACTGGATTTGGTGTACTCTTTGCTGGAATGGGGGTTTTGCGTCGTACAGCTGGTGCTATGTCAACTGGCATAATCATACTATTTGCTGCAGTTGGGGTCTGCTGAGCTGGGGCATCAGAAATGACCAGTGTAGTAGGGCTAGAGTCTGCTAGAGTTGGGGTATTTTGTGGGTCAGGTGATATTGCAACTACACCTAATGGGCTATTTGATTTATTAGGTGCCACTACCTTTTCCAAATACTTTTCTTGTGCTCCTCCACGATCAACAATCGCCCTCTTCCTTTTGAACGTCTGATACACAAGAACAACATCTGAATGGATAAATATGGTATGATGACAGATGGAATATGTACTGAAAATGGATAGGCAGGGCGTGTTCACATACACGATGTGTAAACTAAGCTAATGTCAGTTCAACAAAGTAGAAGCAATGCAAAGCATCAGTTGCAAGGATATGTACGAGCAATGTAACCTTGAAAAGTTAGATCAAATACCTTGATGGGTGAATAAGATAGGGCATTGATATGCCTCCAACGTATATATAATTTTTGATTGCTCCATGCTATATTATCTACTGTTTTGGATGTTTATGGGCTTTATTATACACTTTTATATTATTTTTGGGACTAACCTATTGACCCAGATCCCAGTGCCAGTTTCTGTTTTTTTGCCGATTTTAGGGTTTCGAAGAAAAGGAAAAATCATACGAAGTCCAATTGACCTGAAACTTCACGGAACTCATTTTTGAAAGGATAGAAGCCCAGAAGACTTGAAGTGCACGTAAGGGAAGCTTTGAGGAGGCCACGAGGTAGGGGGCGCGCCCACCCCCCCCCCCCCCCCCCCGGGCGCGCCCTCCACCCTCGTGGGCCCCTCTTGGCTCCCCTGATGTACTTCTTCCACCTATATATCTCCATATACCCTAAAGACATCCGAGAGCACAGTAGATCGGGAGTTCCGCCGCCAGAAGCCTCCGTAGCCACCGAAAGCCAATCTAGTCCCGTTCCGGCACCCTGCCGGAGGGGGAATCCCTCTCCGGTGGCCATCTTCATCATCCCGGTGCTCTCCATGATGAGGAGGGAGTAGTTCTCCCTCGGGTCTGAGGGTATGTACCACTAGCTATGTGTTTGATCTCTCTCTCTCTCTCTCTCTCTCTCTCTCTCTCTTGTGTTCTTGAGGTGATACGATCTTGATGTATCGCGAGCTTTGCTATTATACTTGGATCCTATGATGTTTTCTCCCCCTCTACCCTCTTGTAATGGATTGAGTTTCCCCTTTGAAGTTATCCTATCGGATTGAGTCTTTAAATATTTGAGAACACTTGATGTATGTCTTGCCGTGCGTATCTGTGGTGACAATGGGATATCACGTGATTCACTTAATGTATGTTTTGGTGATCAACTTGCGGGTTCTGCCCATGAACCTATGCATAGGGGTTGGCACACGTTTTCGTCGTGATTCTCCGGTACAAACTTTGGGGCACTCTTTGAGATTCTATGTGTTGGTTGAATAGATGAATCTGAGATTGTGTGATGCATATCGTATAATCATACCCACGAATACTTGAGGTGACATTGGAGTATCTAGGTGACATTAGGGTTTTGGTTTATTTGTGTCTTAAGGTGTTATTCTAGTACAAACTCTAGGGCTATTTGTGACACTTATATGAATAGCCCAACGGATTGATTGGAAAGAATAACTTTGAGGTGGTTTCGTACCCTACCATAATCTCTTCGTTTGTTCTCCGCTATTAGTGACTTTGGAGTGACTCTTTGTTGCATGTTGAGGGATAGTTATGTGATCCAATTATGCTATTATTGTTGAGGGAACTTGCACTAGCGAAAGTATGAAACCTAGGCCTTATTTCCTATCATTGCAATACCGTTTACGCTCACTTTTATCATTAGTTACCTTGCTGTTTTTATATTTTCAGATTACAAATACCTTTATCTACTATCCATATACCACTTGTATCACCCTCTCTTCGCCGAACTAGTGCACCTATACAATTTACCATTGTATTGGGTGTGTTGGGGACACAAGAGACTTTTTGTTATTTGGTTGCAGGGTTTCTTGAGAGAGACTATCTTCATCCTACGCCTCCTACGGATTGATAAACCTTAGGTCATCCACTTGAGGGAAATTTTCTACTGTCCTACAAACCTGTAACACCCCCAGTGTCATGCTACAGTACTCCCCTGTTAATGGTGCCATGACATCATGTTACTGTTGCTAATCTTCACTTGATCCAAATCGCAATTCAAATTCGAATCCAATCTAAAGTCAAAATTTCAAATTCGTCAAACTTCAAAATAAAAATGTTCAAGGTGTGGAAAATAATCCATGTATATTTTTCATGTTGGAAACAATCTCTTTTGGATTCCCAAAGTGCACCTGGAAATTATTTAGTGGTTTAGCAGCATTTAAAATTGGCCTTTTCAATTTCTATAATGGTTAGACATCTCCTTTTCACTCCATACTTTTTGTTCCATCTCATTATATTGTGTTAGAATTAGGTGCCAAGTTTCGTTCAAAACAAAACTCATTTGTTACTAAAAGAAAATACGGAGCCGAGGCTAAATTTTAATAAACAGAAAGTTTAAAAGGAAAAGAAAACTGTTAGAGAAAACAAAAGTGAGACAGAGGCCCACTACCCCCTGGACCTTAGCCATCTGGCGGCCCAACCCCATAGCCCAACTCCCCGGTCGTCCTCCTCTTTCCCTGTTCATCGGACCGGGGCTCCTCCCGCGCGTCCCCGCCGCACCACATCGTCGGCGTTGCCCCGGAGGGGATAAGAACGACGCGACCCTCCCCATCGGCCTCGTCAGCTCCCCTCGCACAAATATCTCCCTCTCCCCTCCCCTTCTCAGATCCGCTGAGATGCGCTCGCCCGAGCGGGCTCGTCGTCGTTGCCGCGCCGTGCGCGTGGTCACCGTCCCTTGTACTTCGTCCGCTCATGTCCCGGGAGGACCTCGGCGTCGACTACGTCGCCTGCGTCGCGGGGTTGAAGATGACGGGACGCCTCGACGTCGTCTTCTTCTTCCCCTCCGTCCACCTCGATCGGGTCGCCGTCGCCTTCTTCATCTTTGGCCGCTGCGCGTCTTCCCCAGGCCTTCTCTGCAATGGCCGTGAGCCCCCGATTCTCCTCCCTCTCCCCGTAGTCATAGCCACGCCGCCACTGCGCCATGCTCTGCCGCCCGTGCGTGCCCGCGTTGGCCGCCCCCCATGCATCCCGCGGCCCCCTGTAGTCGCCGTCGTGCCCTCCTGGCGTCGCGTCCGCGCCCACCGCACGAAGCGTGCGAACCTAACGCGCGTCGGCACACGCCCTGCGCCTGCCTACGCCCGATGTCGCTGCTACCTACTACGAGCTGCATTGCTGCTGTCTGCTTCTATCGTCGTTGCCCCGCTGTGCCTCTGCCCCGTCGACCGCTCTGCCGCGCGCGCGCCTAGCCACCACGGCCCTCCTCCGCCAGCAGTCCCGCTCGCAGCCGCGCGGCCCTCGTTGCTGCAGCTCGTCGCCCGCTGCCCTCGCTGCTCCTCGGGCGCTTCTCGCCCAGCCTGCTGCTCCGCCCGTCGCTAGCCGCTGCTCCCGGCGTGCCCTGCCTCGCGCCCTCTCGCCCCGCTACTCTGCTTCCTGCAGCCGCGCTGCTCACCACTGCTGACGCTGCCGCACGCGGGCGCCCGTAGCCGGTGCCTGTTGCAATGCTGCACAGCTTCAGTAACATTCAGTTACTGTAGCTATTCCTAGCTTTTCATTTTCTACAATGACTAACCCACTAGACGGCCCCTAAACAACGACTAAACGACTTTTAACTGGAGCAAAACTATTATGGGGGAGGTAGTACACTTGACAATGCTCAAATGTTTCCATTGGGCCAAATCCATTTGGTGCATACATTAAATTCGACGAAAATCACAAAATGCTATCTTTTGTTAGCAGAAACAGAGCTGTGTGCGTGAGTGTGTTGTGTGTGTGCGTGGGAGGCAGGGCTGGCTCACTGCCAAGTGGGGATGGCCCTGAATAGTTTAGGCTGATTAAATACTTAGTGGTCAGAGTAGTTAGACTAATTAGTACTACTTAGGATAATTGCTAGCCTATGTCATGTGGCCCCCTATGTTAATTTTAACCCCTCCATTTTAGTTTAGCCATCAATTAAATTATGTGCCAATGACATGTGGGCCACATCCCCCTTTTTGACTAATCATTTTGACTTGGTCAAATTTGGATTACATTAGCTAAAAATATTCTAGAAAATCTTTAAATCTTTGATAATTGATATAAAATAAACCGTAGCTCAGATCAAAATACTTCCTACATGAAAGTTGCTCAGAACGATGAGACGAATACGAATATGCGGTCCGTTTACCTGACAGATGCCTCTAACTATCTGAACCTTGAACATTCCCCCTCCGGTCATCTGTCTGACACAGGTCCGGAACCGGGAAAACATTCCCGGTTGAATTCCCCCTTCACCTATATCGTGTTGCCATACGTTAGGTCACACCCGGCACATCATATTGCCACATTATGCTTTGTGATGCTATGTTTGCTTTATATTTACTGTTTCTTTCCCCTCTCCTCTCCGATAGACCCCGAGACCGATGTTGCCCTTGTGATCGACTACGTCGACGACGACCTCCCTCCTTGCCAGAGCAACCAGGCAAGCAAACCCCCCTTGAGCATTCCGATATCGCCCATTTCTTTCCCTCTCATGCTTGCATTAGAACTGCTACTGTTTTCTGTATGATCCTACTCTGATGCATAGCCTGTTGTTCTTACCTGCTTTCATACCTTACCTGCTTATCCTAAACTGCTTAGTATAGGATGGTTAATGATCCATCAGTGACCCCCACCTTGTCCCAGTTGCCTTGCTTTATGTTTGATGACTCGATCAAGACGGTCAACGTCCAGGCCCCGACACTTCACATCACCCCCCCTAGTTGTACGACTCTGCAGAGTTACCATCGAGTGCCGAGGGTGGAACCTCTCACATCACTCCGGATGAGATCTTTGTAGTGTAGCTATCTGATTGTGGTCACCGAGGGTGATTTCCTCCTTAACCACCTCCGGTACGGCTCTATCCTGCAACCCCTCAAGTGTGAACCTCGAGGGTGGATCCTCTTACGTTCACCTTGATGACAACATTGAGTGGAATTCACCGAGGGTGATTCCTCGGGTTTTCCCTTTGTTGTTAGACACATAGTTACTATGATTACTATGACTTTACACTGAGCCATGTTACTAAATACAGGACGACCCTGAGGGGTACCCGCGCGAGCTTAATAGTGAGTGATGTGGAGTCAGGTTGACCTGGAAGGTGCCCACGAGATACTTACGAGGCGTGGCCGGGAATTCTTAGCCCTTGTCGCAAGTACTCGAGACGGGGAGACGGGGTCACATCAATCGTGAGTCTCTGCTCATTACCGCGCGTTCCTAATCCACTACGATTTGGATATTTGATCCGAGGGGCCTCTAGCCTGATAGCACTAACCATCATGTGGGCATAGTATGGGCATTCAGCGTCGTATACATCAGCCAAAGCTTAATAGATGTCAGCGACTGAGCGGCGCGCGCCGCCTTGGACTGGAAAGCACCTACCTTGTTGAAGGAGGTAGCTAGGTCTGCTCACCGGCCGCCCACGCAACATGCAGGAGTTCCCGGGGAGATGGCCCATGACCCCTGGGGGCATAGGTTTAGTCCGGCGTGCTGGCCTCTCTATTAAGCCTAGGTCGGGTTGCGGCGTATTGTTTGGCCGAGGCCGTGCATGACCCAGGAAAGTGTGTCCGGCCGGAGTTAATCAAGCGTGGTGGGTAAGTTGGTGCACCCCTGCAGGGAAGAAAACATCTATCGATAGCCTGTCCTACGGTAACGGACACTTGGAGTTGTATCCCGATCGATACAACTAGAACTGAATACTTGTGATGAGAACTGGATGATGATGAGAACTGGATTGTGATGATAACTGGATAGTATGGCTTTGGGATTGCTTTCTCGCAGGGAGTCGAGAAAGGATCTCTGGCCGAGGTTGATAACACTTCTACTGCCTTACTTTATGCTTCTCTACTCCCTCCTGTTGCTACAAGATGGTTGTCTCCAGAAGATGCTAGTCTTCGATAGGCTAGGCTTTTCCCTTCCCTTCTGGCTTTCTGCAGTTTAGTCCACAGATACAACCCATTCCTTTGATACAGATGCATACTTAGTTTAGATCTGATGTAAGTCTTGCGAGTACTTTGGATGAGTACTCACGGTTTCTTTGCTACTTCTTTTCCCCCATACCCGATTGTTGCGACCAGATGATGGATCCTAGGAGCCAGACGACGCCACTGATGACTACTACTACCCGGAGGATGCCTACTACTACGTGAAGACCGTAGACGACTAGGAGTAGTTAGGAGGCTCCCAGGCAGGAGGCCTTGCCTTTTCGATCGTTGTTGCTTTTGTGCTAGCCTTCTTAAGGCAATCTTGTTTAACTCATGTCTGTACTCAGATATTGTTGCTTCCGCTGACTCTTGTGTTTACGAGCTTATGTATTCGAGCCCTATAGGCCCCTGGCTTGTAATATAAAGCTTGTATCTTTTTAATTTGTGTCTATAGTTGTGTTGTGATATCTTCCCGTGAGTCCTTGATCTTGATCGTACACATTTGCGTGTATGATTAGTGTACGATTGAATCGAGGGCGTCACAAGTTGGTATCAGAGCCGACTGCCTGTAGGAATCCCCCTTCCACACTCCTTGGCCGAAGTTGAGTCTAGACATTACAAAACTTTTTACTAACATGGATGTGTGCCGTACGGGCCCGCGTCGCCATATGGGTGGTATTAGGATCTTTTACTCCTCGTCTATACTCTGGGACTCTGTTCTCTCTTCTATTCAGGGTTAAATGAATTTACTAACTACATTAGGTTCTCGTAACGACTTTCCCCGGAGAGCCCCTTCATTCCGGATGGTTGCCTGCTTCACCAGAAGAATTCGAAGATACTCTCTGATCTACTCCCGACAACTTGTGTTTATTTCTTTTGCAACCCCTTAACACCGTTGAATCCTTATGGATAAACGTGTACCCTCACTGTTCTTACTTCCATCCCTAGTCATTCTTGTTGTTACAAGATACCTGAAAGTATTCTTTGACTTTCTAGAATCCTTTTTCCGATTGCCTTGTAGCTCTTTTCCGCCTGAATAACCCTACGAAAAATTCCTCATACTTATCGGAGATTCGTTCATCCCAGTTGATATTATGTCTCACCAAATTTCTTCGAATGCAATTCGATCTCCCAAAGATCCTCTGCAGCCTAGTGCTCCCGAAAGTCTTGTCTGCCTGCATTATGGTTAAATCCATATGTCTAGCAATATTCATTAACATCCTTTGTCCTTGTCATCCTAAGCCTATTGATTCTTTATGTTGCGATTGCTCGCAATCATCAGTCGAACCCTGAAATTTGACCTTCCTGCTCATACGTCATTCTAGACATGAGTTGGATATCGGCCAATCATGTTGTAATGATTGTCCACCTAGTTCCCTTCAACTTGAATGTCGAATTATTCAGCTATTTCTATAATCTGTTGCCTTTGCATTCTTTTCCCCTTCTGATTGAGTACTAATACTCACATCAGATCCATTGAGGACCGCTCAATCCTTTGTGGGATTGTTATCCAGCAATGTCTTTCATATTCAAAATCTCATGCACTCTTCCCCTGATACATATTGCCTTTGGTAAATTGTATCCTCTGCTTATTGTAAACCATGCTCTGCTATTGAGCTGATGTTATATGCTCTCGAAGTTAGTGGTAGGTGTTCCTAAGATACCCCTACGGGTTGATCATATTCCTTCCCTAACCCATGTGAACTCAAAAGAGATGTGAGTCTTACTCTTCTGGTACTTCACCAGATAAATCTTCTGCACTACAATTTCTTCGAGAACGAGGAGTGAATGAAAGGTTATGCATTGAAGAAGTGGGAGTCGACCTTGAACCTTTGTGTTCATGCCCATGGACCCGATGTAGAACTTATCATGGAAGCTGCTCATAAAAATAATTATTTCTTGGGTACAAGCTCATCTTGTATCCATGAATTGATCCTTGCTATCGTCATTCCGACCATATTTCCTCCTTGATTCCATTTACTAGATAAGTTAAAATACTTATCCTCTGCAAATCATTTCCCCCGTCCAACCTCTAGTCCGATTTACCTTCTGGCATTACACCTAGTACTTGATACTGGGAAGCTTTACACCTCATCACATCATTCCTAGCCTGATCGGCTATATTTTTATCATGTCAACTTTTTAACTGGGCTACCTGATCCGTATGCCCAGAGCAACTTTCGACGATGAGCTAAGCTTACGTCGATCTTCCTCATCTTAGCATTTCACCTCGAACAACAAGCTTGACTTTGAGCTTGTGTCATACCCATGGTTCCAATAACCTTTTGCTTCATCATTTCTTTGACTGAATGTCATCGCTGATCAATTACCTCTTCATGAAATATCTCGACAAATGTGTCGTGATCATCATCAACATTCTGAGCTTTTCTAGGATATCAATCGAATTCATGATGAGAAATACAATCCTTCCCCTCAATGATTTATGTTATCATCGATAACATTCTTGCCTTCCCCAACACAAACTAGTTCATATAATTTTGGAAATACATCCTTGTTGACATGTCGATGGATTGCTACTAAACCCATCGGTCACCTCCTCATATTTTTCCTGATAAAATAACATGTTATGTTCTAGAAATTCCCGATGGATCCTTGGTGTATCCAAAGTCCAACCTTTGCTTGAAACCATGTCAATGCTATGTCAAAGCATGTCTGTGGTGATCCGATCTCCAATGAGAACATTTGAAGCACGATACTAATTTTTTTTATCAATTATCCAAACACCATTGTATGGGTAATGTCAGGAATTTTCTTCCCCCTTACCTAAATGGTTCTATACTTCTATCCTGTCATGGATATCATGCTCTACTTGTCCTTGGGAAGGATATACCCCTGAAATATGTGTTTAGACACATTTTTCCTTTCCATTGTTCTGCTTAACCTGAAGATCACATTTTCCTTTTCATTGGTTTGTTTGACCTTTCTAGTGATCTATATGATATAAGCAGAAATATTTCCCTGCTTATGTAAACACCTCGGTGTACAAACTGTCCGTAAGACCCTATTACTATTGTGGACGACTTTCTGGTAGCCACCGATGGACGAGAACTTTGCCTATTGGCCTGCCTCGTTCAACGAGCAGGATAATGGTTCTCTTTGTCCCTCGCCCTTGGTACCAACGTTGTTGCCGACATAACTGATAGGCTACCCTCTGACATACCTTGCTATCATAACCGTGCAAGATGCCAACACCCTTCCTACTTTTAACCCACATGGTGGGCCCATAACCCACAGTTCCACAGGATCGGAACCCGACTCTCCTGTATATCTTTTATTTGAAGTATCATATGCTCTTGGCTTTGTGTGTTGTCACGAGCCACCTTCCGAGAGATGATCTATTCCCGATGCTTTAGACCCCCTTTCTCACACTTTGTTCAGGTATCAATTGTTTGTCCATTCAGTTGAAACTTCCTATTGTACCTTCATACTTTTCTCTCGATGTTTTATTAAGTTTCGACTCGAGAGATACTTTTGCCTCTTTCCCTGAATTGTTCACCAGATAATTAACCCTTTAAGGGTCAGTTCTCCCGAAGTTACTCTTTACATCCCCACTTAAATGTCCGGACGAGATTTCTTTTAGTGGAGGAGATTTGTAACACCCCCAGTGTCATGCTACAGTACTCCCCTGTTAATGGTGCCATGACATCATGTTACTGTTGCTAATCTTCACTTGATCCAAATCGCAATTCAAATTCGAATCCAATCTAAAGTCAAAATTTCAAATTCGTCAAACTTCAAAATAAAAATGTTCAAGGTGTGGAAAATAATCCATGTATATTTTTCATGTTGGAAACAATCTCTTTTGGATTCCCAAAGTGCCCCTGGAAATTATTTAGTGGTCCAGCAACATTTAAAATTGGCCTTCTCAATTTCTATAATGGTTAGACATCTCCTTTTCACTCCATACTTTTTGTTCCATCTCATTATATTGTGTTAGAATTAGGTGCCAAGTTTCGTTCAAAACAAAACTCATCTGTTACTAAAAGAAAATATGGAGCCGAGGCTAAATTTTAATAAACAGAAAGTTTAAAAGGAAAAGAAAACTGTTAAAGAAAACAAACGTGAGAGAGAGGCCCACTACCCCCTGGACCTTAGCCATCTGGCGGCCCAACCCCGTAGCCCACCTCCCCGGTCATCCTCCTCTTTCCCTGTTCATCGGACCAGGGCTCCTCCCGCGCGTCCCCGCCGCACCACATCGTCGGTGTTGCCCCGGAGGGGATAAGAACGACGCGACCCTCCCCCTCGGCCTCGTCAGCTCCCCTCGCACAAATATCTCCCTCTCCCCTCCCCTTCTCAGATCCGCCGAGATGTGCTCGCCCGAGCGGGCTTGTCGTCGTTGCCGCGCCGTGTGCGTGGCCACCGTCCCTTGTACTTCGTCCGCTCATGTCCCGGGAGGTCCTCGGCATCGACTACATCGCCTGCGTCGCGGGGTTGAAGATGACGGGACGCCTCGATGTCGTCTTCTTCTACCCCTCCGTCCGCCTCGATTGGGTCGCCGTCGCCTTCTTCATCTCTGGCCGCCGCACGTCTTCCCCGGGCCTTCTCTGCAACGGTCGTGAGCCCCCGATTCTCCTCCCTCTCCCCGTAGCCGTAACCACGCCGCCACTGCGCCATGCTCTGCCGCCCGTGCGTGCTCGTGTTGGCCGCCCCCATGCGTCCCGCGGCCCCCTGTAGTCGTCGTCGTGCCCTCCTGGCATCGCGTCCGTGCCCACCGCGCGAAGCCTGCGAACCTAACGCGCTCCGGCGCACGCCCTGCGCCTGCCTACGCCCGATGCCGCTGCTACCTGCTATGAGCTGCGCTACTGCTGTCTGCTTCTGCCATCGTTGCCCCGCTGTGCCTCTGCCCCCTCGACCGCTCTGCCGCGCGCGCCCAGCCGCCACGGCCCTCCTCCGCCAGCAGCCCCGCTCGCAGCCGCGCGGCCCTCGCCGCTGCAGCTCATCGCCCGCTGCCCTCGCTGCTCCTCGGGCGCTTCTCGCCCAGCGTGCTGCTCCGCCCGTTGCTAGCCGCTGCTCCCGGCGTTCCCTGCCTCGCGCCCTCTCGCCCCGCTACTCTGCTTCCTGCAGCCGCGCTGCTCACCACCACTAACGCTGCCGCACGCGGGCGCGCGTAGCCGGTGCCTGCTGCAATGTTGCACAGCTTCAGTAACATTCAGTTACTGTAGCTATTGCTAGCTTTTCATTTTCTACCACGACTAACCCTCTGGACGGCCCCTAAACAGCGACTAAACGACTTTTAACTGGAGCAAAACTATTATGGGGAGGTAGTACACTTGACAATGCTCAAATGTTTCCAGGGCCAAATCCATTTGGTGCATGCATTAAATTCGACGAAAACCACAAAATGCTATCTTTTGTTAGCAGAAACAGAGCTGTGTGCGTGAGTGTGTTGTGTGTGTGCGTGGGAGGCAGGGCTGGCTCAATACCAAGTGGGGATGGCCCTGATTAGTTTAGGCTGATTAAATACTTAGTGGTCAGAGTAGTTAGACTAATTAGTACTACTTAGGATAATTGCTAGCCTATGTCATGTGGCCCCCTATGTTAATTTTAACCCCTCCATTTTAGTTTAGCCATCAATTAAATTATGTACCAATGACATGTGGGCCACATCCCCCTTTTTGACTAATCATTTTGACTTGGTCAAATTTGGATTACATTAACTAAAAATATTCCAGAAAATCTTTAAATCTTTGATAATTGATATAAAATAAACCGTAGCTCAGATCAAAATACTTCCTACATGAAAGTTGCTCAGAACGACGAGACAAATAAGAATACGCGATCCGTTTACCTGTCAGATGTGTAACACCCTCGATGCGACTCTAGCTCCCACGTGTCGAGGCACGACTTAGAGACATAATCGCATTGAAGGCATATGTCGCAAGTGAGGTAATCTTCACACAACCCATGTAATACATAAGGGAAAGAGATACATAGTTGGCTTACACTCGCCACTTCACAAAATTACGAGAATAAAGCATTACATCATACAAATACAATCAAGGTCCGACTACGGAACCAAAATAAAAGAAGAACCCCAAATGCGACAAAGGTCCCCGATCGACCCCAACTAGGCTCCACTACTGATCAACTAGAATGGAAATAACACAAAGGACAAGATCTTCATCGAGCTCCTCCTGAGCTTGGTTGCGTCATTTGCACGGACTCATCGGCACCTGCAAGCTGGTTTTGGAAGTATCTGTGAGCCACATGGACTCAGCAATCTCGCACCCTCGCGATCAAGACTATTTAAGCTTATGGGTAAGGTAAAGGTATGAGGTGGAGCTGCAGCAAGCGACTAGCATATATGGTGGCTAACATACGCAAATGAGAGCGAGAAGTGAAGGCAAAGCACGGTCGAGAAACTATGATCAAGAAGTGATCCTATAGCAACCTACGTCAAGCAAAACTCCAACAACCATGTCCACTTCCCAGACTCCGCCGGAAAGAGACCATCATGATTACACATGCGATTGATTCATTTTAATTAAGGTCAACTTCAGGTTTTCTACAACCGGACGTTAACAAATTCCCATCTGCCCATAACCGCGGGACGACTTTCGAAAGTTCAAATCCCTGCAGGGGTGTCCCAACTTAGCCCATCACAAGCTCTCACGGTCAACGAAGGAATAGACCTCCACCCGAGGCATTCCGATCAGACTCGGTATCCCGATACAACAAGACATTTCGACAGGGTAAAACTAAACCAGCAACACCGCCCGAATATGCCGACAAATCCCGATAGGAGCTGCACATATCTCTTTCTCAGGGCACACTCAGATTGTCCTAGGTACGGGTAAGCCAGCCCAGAGTTGCCCTTGGTGGCCACCGGCAGCTGACAGGTGGACCAACACTCAGAGGAGCACTGGCCCGGGGGGGGGGGGGGTAAAATAATGATGACCATTTGGCGCGCGACCCCCAAGGGAAAAGAAAAGGCTAGGTGGCAAATTTTAAAACCAATGTTGGGCATTGCTGGAAAAGCTTTACTTAAGGCGAACTGTCAAGGGGTTCCCATAATAGCCCAACCGCGTAAGGAACGCAAAATCCGGGAACATAACACCGATATGACGGAAACTAGGGCGGCAAGAGTGGAACAAAACACCAGGCATAAGGCCGAGCCTTCCACCCTTTACCAAGTATATAGATGCATTAATTAAATAAGATATATTGTGATATCCCAACAAGTAAACATGTTCCAACAAGGAACACCATCTCCATGTTCCAACATGGAACAAACTTCAATCTTCACCTGCAACTAACAACGCTATAAGAGGGGCTGAGCAAAGCAGTAACATAGCCAATCAAGGGTTTGCTAGGAACATGGTGGGTTAGAGGTTTGACATGGCAATTTGGGAGGCTTGAAAGCAAATGGTAGGCATCGTAGCATTGGCATAGCAAAAGAGCGAGCATCTAGCAAAGCAAAGATAGTAGTGATTTCGAGGGTATGATCATCTTGCCTGAGATCCCGCAAGGAAGAAGAACGAGTCCATGAAGAAGACAAACGGACGAAGTTGAACGGATCCTCACAAACGCGACGTTATCGGAACCAACCCGAAGAAGCAACACCAGAAAGAAGCAAACAATCATGGTAAACAACCACCACATAAACATGGCATGATGCACAATCAAGTATGATGCATGTCCGGTTTAATGAAGCATGGCATGGCAAAGTGCACAAACAATCCTACAAATTAAGTGGAGCTCAATATGCAACGGTGCATATTGACGAAACACCACGACAAGTTATTTAGTTCGATCTTGTTTATGTACCCAACAATATTAAATGTTGTTAAGCATGTCAAGAGGTGAAACATAAAGGGATTGTCTATCTAAACAATTTAAATGGGGCCGGATATAGCAAACAACAAATCCGGTAAATCCCCATATGCATTAGTAAATTAATGCAAACAACAATTTAAATATTTTTAATTGTTGTTATCATGATGCAGATGACATGAACAAGTTTATGCAATTTTTATTAAAACTTGACAAGAGCATTATTATGAAGCATTTGACATCATGGTGGAAAGGAAAAGGGTGCCACGACGACGAATCCGAAAATGATGCCACGACAACATATCGGTTCTCCGGTAGCCCACGGGGATACCGGTGCAAAAGGAAGTGACGGGGGCGTGTCATGCAAGGATGGTGGGGTGCTCCCGATTACGGGGTTCCCACATGTCGGTGGCAAGGCAAAAGAGGGGAACGTGCACCGAACAGCTCCGACACGGAGCAAAAACGAGCATTTCAAACATCACAAGCATTCGTTCACGGGCATCGTCTCGGGGTTATACCTTCGAAGCGTGCGTTATCGGAGCGGTTCGAGTTCAAAGCGGTGTCGGGGATGTAGACGTTCTTGGGACGTTCGGTAGTGGAAGTAGAGGCACACGACGTCTTGTCGAAAATCACGGCGGCGGTAGTTGTCACACGTTGTAGTCGAACTTGATGGAATCAAAGTCCACGAGGGTAGTCGTGGTACTCGTCGCGTTCCGAAACCGAAGTGGTACTTGACAATATCCGGGACGGTCTTGACGTTTCGGTGCGGTGTAGTGGTACATGTCAATGGTCATCATGGTACTTCGTTCCGGTCCTATAGTCGTACTAGGCATCGGTGGACCTTCGAGGGACTTGCGTATCCGAAGGGGTACTTGGCGATCGACGGACGTCGTGGTACTTGTCGGCCCGGGTCTTGGCGTATCCGTGTTCTCTCAAAGCAGTTGTACAGTGCAGTGGCCTGGAGCGGCACCGATCCAGTCAACGCAGCAGTTCTCCTCCCGTTCGAAGTACAGGAGGCCGTCCATGGAGGTTGAGGCCGCGATGTCGGCTGATGAACTGAAGGAGGCGACACCTCGACTCCTGCAGCAAAACGACGGCGAGGCGGAGAAGGGGCCGGCAGGCAGTAGAGGTCACGGGGAACGCAGGGGCCGCCGGCGAGCTCGCTCGGGGAGCTCCTCGGGCGCATCTGATCGAGGTCGAAGCTGACGCGCCGAGGGGCACCGGGCTTCGCAGGTGGAGCTGAGGTCGTGACGCAGCGACGGTCGTCTGAAGCGGGGGCACGAGGCCCTGCCGGCGGGATCCGGCCGGGAATGGGCGGGGCGGCAGAGGAGCTTGGGCGCCGGACCGCTGTTGTTGGTGACGCCGCAAGAGCAGGCAAGGCAGGGAGACGACACGGTGCTCGCCGGAGGGAGTAGCAAGGCAGCGCCATGGAGGGGCACGACTGGCCAGGAGGAAGAGATGGGGAGCTAGCAAGGAGGCTGGGCTGAGCGAGGGCGCTCGCTGGCGGCGTGAGGGAGGAGAACGAGAGAGAGAGGGCGGCGCAAGGAGAGGCAAGTGAGGGCTCCTCCTTGACGGCGCTGGAGGGAGGATGAGAGGGAGAGGTATCGAGCAGAGGGGTCGAGGGAGATGGGGATGGCGTGGTCCTGGGAATCGAGAGGGAGATCGAGGAGAGGGAGATGGGATCGGGCAGAGGGCGCGTGCGTTGGCGGTGCTAGAGGAGGAGGCGAGGGAGAGTGGGGGTTGGGCTAGGGTTAGAGCAGTTAGGTGGGCCGGTGCTGGATGGGCCTAGTGGCATGCGGTTGATGGGCTTCTTCTCTCCCTTCTTCAAATCTCTTCCAAAAACAGAAAAGCAAAATGAGTGGACAAGAATTTGGACATGGGGATAATTTTCACGGACTCGGAAAAATGTGCGCGGTCCGGGAAAATAGAAAAGGTCAAGTTTGAAAGATTAAATTCAAATTCCTTTGAATTTAATTCAAAAGGTTTGAACTAGGACAGGTTTTTCAAAGTGCCCAAAAATATTGAGAATTTAGGTGGAGCTCCGGAAAATGACGAAAAGACATATGGCAAAGTTAAAGGCCAAGAGATGTGATGACTAAAGCATTGGGATTTTGTTGGGGAACATTGCAGAAAACAAAAATTTTCCTACGGTCTCACCAAGATCCATCTAGGAGTTCATCTAGCAACGAGTGATCGGATTGCATCTACATACCTTTGTAGATCACGCGCGGAACCGTTCAAAGAACGGGGATGAGGAAGGCGTACTCGATGTGATCCAAATCACCGGAGATCCTAGCGCCGAACGGACGGCACCTCCGCGTTCAACACACGTACGGTCAGCGTGACGTCTCCTTCTTCTTGATCCAGCAAGGAGGAAGGAGAGGTTGAGGAAGATGGCTCCAACAGCAGCACGACGGCGTGGTGGTGATGGAGCTGCAGTACTCCGGCAGGGCTTCGCTAAGCACTATGGAGGAGGAGGATGTGTTGGAGAGGGAGAGGGAGGCACCAAGGCGTGGGGTGAGAAGTCCTCCATCTCCCCACTATATATAGGAGGGCCAAGGGGGGGGGTGCTGGCCCTAGGAGATCCAATCTCCTAGGGGGGTGCGGCCAAGGGGAGGAATCCCTCCTCCCCAAGGCACCTAGGGGGTGCCTTCCCCTCCTAGGACTCTTCCTTTAGGGTTTCCCCCACCCTAGGCGCATGGGCCCTAGGGGGAAGTGGCGCCCCAGCCCACTTTGGGCTGGATACCTTCCCACTTCAGCCCATGGGGCCCTCCGGGATAGGTGGCCCCACCCGGTGGACCCCCGGGACCCTTCCGGTGGTCCCGGTACAATACCGGTGACCCCGAAACTTGTCCCGATGGCCGAAATAGCACTTCCTATATATAATTCTTTACCTCTGGACCATTCCGGAACTCCTCGTGACGTCCGGGATCTCATCCGGGACTTCGAACAACATTCGGGTTACTGCATATACATATCCCTACAACCCTAGCATCACCGAACCTTAAGTGTGTAGACCCTACGGGTTCGGGAGACATGTAGACATGACCGAGACGACTCTCCGGCCAATAACCAACAGCGGGATCTGGATACCCATGTTGGCTCCCACATGCTCCTTGATGATCTCATCGGATGAACCACGATGTCGAGGATTCAAGCAACCCCGTATACAATTCCTTTCGTCAATCGGTATGTTACTTGCCCGAGATTCGGTCGTCGGTATCCCAATACCTCGTTCAATCTCGTTACCGGCAAGTCACTTTACTCGTACCGTAATGCATGATCCCGTGACCAGACACTTGGTCACTTTGAGCTCATTATGATGATGCATTACCAAGTGGGCCTAGTGATACCTCTCCGTCATACGGAGTGACAAATCCCAGTCTTGATCCGTGTCAACCCAACAGACACTTTCGGAGATACCCATAGTATACCTTTATAGTCACCCAGTTACATTGTGACGTTTGGTATACCCAAAGCACTCCTACGGTATCCGGGAGTTACACGATCTCATGGTCTAAGGAAAGGATACTTGACATTGGAAAACTCTAGCAAACGAACTATACGACCTTGTGCTATGTTTAGAATTGGGTCTTGTCCATCACATCATTCTCCTAATGATGTGATCTCGTTATCAATGACATCCAGTGTCCATAGTCAGGAAACCATGACTATCTGTTGATCAACGAGCTAGTCAACTAGAGGCTTACTAGGGACATATTGGTGTCTTTTATTCACACATGTATTACGATTTCCGGATAACACAATTATGGCATGAATGAAGACAATTATCATGAACAAGGAAATATAGTAATAATGCTTTTATTATTGCCTCTAGGGCATATTTCCAACAGTCTCCCACTTGCACTAGAGTCAATAATCTAGTTACATTGTGATGAATCGAACACCAATGGAATTCTGGTGTTGATCATGTTTTGCTCTAGGGAGAGGTTTAGTCAACGGATCTGCTACATTCAGGTCCGTATGTACTTTACAAATACCTATGTCTCCATCTTGAACATTTTCACAAATGGAGTTGAAGTGACGCTTGATGTGCCTGGTCTTCTTGTGAAACCTGGGCTCCTTGGCAAGTGCAATAGCTCCAGTGTTGTCACAGAAGAGCTTGATCGGCCCCGACGCATTGGGTATGACTCCTAGGTCGGTGATGAACTCCTTCACCCAAATTGCTTCATGCGCTGCCTCCGAGGCTGCCATGTACTCCGCTTCACATGTAGATCCCGCCACGACGCTCTGCTTGCAACTGCACCAGCTTACTGCCCCACCATTCGAAATATACACGTATCCGGTTTGTGACTTAGAGTCATCCAGATCTGTGTCGAAGCTAGCATCGACGTAACCTTTTACGACGAGCTCTTCGTCACCTCCATAAACGAGAAACATTTCCTTAGTCCTTTTCAGGTACTTCAGGATATTCTTGACCGCTGTCCAGTGTTCCTTGCCGGGATTACTTTGGTACCTTCCTACCAAACTTACGGCAAGGTTTACATCAGGTCTGGTACACAGCATGTACATAATAGAACCTATGGCTGAGGCATAGGGGATGACACTCATCTCTTCTATATCTTCTGCCGTGGTCGGACATTGAGCTGAGCTCAATTTCACACCTCGCAACACAGGCAAGAACCCTTCTTAGACTGATCCATATTGAACTTCTTCAATATCTTATCAAGGTATGTGCTTTGTGAAAGACCTATGAGGCGTCTTGATCTATCTCTGTAGATCTTGGTGCCTAATATATAAGCAGCTTCTCCAAGGTCCTTCATTGAAAAACTTTTATTCAAGTAGGCCTTAATGCTGTCCAAGAGTTCTATATCATTTCCCATCAAAAGTATGTCATCTACATATAATATGAGAAATGCTATAGAGCTCCCACTCACTTTCTTGTAAACGCAGGCTTCTCCATAAGTCTGCATAAACCCAAACGCTTTGATCATCTCATCAAAGCGAATGTTCCAACTCCGAGACGCTTGCACCAGCCCATAAATCGAGCGTTGGAGCTTGCATACCTTGTCAGCATTCTTAGGATCGACAAAACCTTCCGGCTGCATCATATACAATTCTTCCTTAAGGAAACCATTAAGGAATGACGTTTTGACGTCCATTTGCCATATTTCATAATCATAGAATGCGGCAATTGCTAACATGATTCGGACGGACTTTAGCTTCGCTACCGGTGAGAAAGTCTCATCGTAGTCAATCCCTTGAACTTGTCGATAACCCTTAGCGACAAGCCGAGCTTTATAGATGGTCACATTACCATCCGCGTCTGTCTTCTTCTTAAAGATCCATTTATTTTCTATGGCTCGCCGCTCAACGGGCAAGTCAGTCAAAGTCCATACTTCGTTTTCATACATGGATCCTATCTCGGATTTCATGGCTTCTAGCCATTTGTCGGAATCCGGGCCCGTCATCGCTTCTTCATAGTTCGAAGGTTCACCGTTGTCTAACAACATGATTTCCAAGACAGGGTTGCCATACCACTCTGGTGCGGAACGTGTCCTTGTGGACCTTCGAATTTCAGTAGGAGCTTGATCAGAAGTATCTTGATCATCATCATTAACTTCCTCTCTAGTCGGTGCAGGCACCTCAGGAACATTTTCCTGAGTTGCGCCATTTTACGGTTCAAGAGGTAATACTTCATCAAGTTCCACTTTCCTCCCACTTACTTCTTTCGAGAGAAACTCTTTCTCTAGAAAGGATCCATTCTTGGCAACAAAGATCTTGCCTTCGGATCTGAGGTAGAAGGTATACCCAATAGTTTCTTTAGGGTATCCTATGAAGACGCATTTTTCCGACTTGGGTTCGAGCTTTTCAGGTTGAAGTTTCTTGACATAAGCATCGCATCCCCAAACTTTTAGAAACGACAGCTTAGGTTTCTTCCCAAACCATAATTCAAACGGTGTCGTCTCAACGGATTTCGACGGAGCCCTATTTAAAGTGAATGCAGCAGTTTCTAAAGCATAGCCCCAAAAAGATAACGGTAAATCGGCGACATCATAGATCGCACCATATCTAATAGAGTGCGATTACGACGTTCGGACACACCATTACGCTGAGGTGTTCCAGGCGGCGTGAGCTGTGAAACTATTCCACATTTTCTTAAGTGTGTGCCAAACTCGTGACTCAAGTATTCTCCTCCACGATCTGATCGTAGGAACTTGATTTTTCTGTCACGTTGATTCTCAACCTCACTCTGAAATTCCTTGAACTTTTCAAAGGTCTCAGACTTGTGTTTCATTAAGTAGACATACCCATATCTACTTAAGTCATCAGTGAGGGTGAGAACATAACGATAGCCACCGCGAGCCTCAACACTCATTGGACCGCACACATCAGTATGTATGATTTCCAATAAGTTGGTTGCTCGCTCCATTGTTCCTGAGAACGAAGTCTTGGTCATTTTACCCATGAGGCATGGTTCGCACGTGTCAAATGATTCATAATCAAGAGACTCTAAAAGTCCATCAGCATGGAGCTTCTTCATGCGTTTGACACCTATGTGACCAAGGCGGCAGTGCCACAAGTATGTGGGACTATCATTATCAATCTTACATCTCTTGGTACTCACACTATGAATATGTGTAGCATTACGCTCGAGATTCATTAAGAATAAACCATTCACCATCGGAGCATGACCATAAAACATATCTCTCATATAAATAGAACAACCATTATTCTCGGATTTAAATGAGTAGCCATCTCGTATTAAACGAGATCCTGATACAATGTTCATGCTCAAAGCTGGTACTAAATAACAATTATTGAGGTTTAAAACTAATCCCGTAGGTAAATGAAGAGGCAGCATGCCGACGGCGATCACATCGACCTTGGAACCATTCCCGACGCGCATCGTCACCTCGTCCTCTGCCAGTCTCCGCTTATTCCGCAGCTCCTGTTTTGAGTTACAGATGTGAGCAACCGCACCGGTATCAAATACCCAGGAGCTACTACGAGTACTGGTAAGGTACACATCAATTACATGTATATCACATATACCTTTCGTTTTGCCGGCCTTCTTGTCCGCTAAGTATTTGGGGCAGTTCCGCTTCCAGTGACCACTTTCCTTGCAATAAAAGCACTCAGTCTCGGGCTTGGGTCCATTCTTTGGCTTCTTCCCGGCAGCTTGCTTGCCGGGCGCGGCAACTCCCTTGCCATCCTTCTTGAAGGCTTTCTTACCCTTGCCCTTCTTGAACTTAGTGGTTTTATTCACCATCAACACTTGATGCTCCTTTTTGACTTCTACCTTTGCTGATTTCAGCATTGCAAATACTTCAGGAATGGTCTTTTCCATCCCCTGCATATTGAAGTTCATCACAAAGCTCTTGTAGCTCGGTGGAAGCGACTGGAGGATTCTGTCAATGACCGCGTCATTCGGGAGATTAACTCCCAGCTGAGTCAAGCGGTTATGTAACCCAGACATAGTGAGTATGTGCTCACTGACAGAACTATTTTCCTCCATCTTACAGCTGAAGAACTTGTCGGAGACTTGATATCTCTCGACCCGGGCATGAGCCTGGAAAACCATTTTCAGCTCTTCGAACATCTCATATGCTCCGTGTCTCTCAAAACGCTTTTGGAGCCCCGGCTCTAAGCTATAAAGCATGCCGCACTGAACGAGGGAGTAGTCATCGGTACGTGCCTGCCAAGCGTTCATAACGTCTTGTTCTGCAGGGAGAACAGGTGCGTCACCTAGCGGTGCTTGTAGGACATAATCTTTCTTGGCAGCTATGAGGATGATCCTCAGGTTCCGGACCCAGTCCGTGTAGTTGCTGCCATCGTCTTTCAGCTTGGTTTTCTCTAGGAACGCGTTGAAGTTGAGGACTACGTTGGCCATTTGATCTACAAGACATATTGTAAATATTTTAGACTAAGTTCATGATAATTAAGTTCATCTAATCAAATTATAATGAACTCCCACTTAGATAGACATCCCTCCAGTCATCTAAGTATAACATGATCTGAGTTAACTAGGCCGTGTCCGATCATCACGTGAGACGGACTAGTCAACATCGGTGAACATCTTCATGTTGATCGTATCTTCTATACGACTCATGCTCGACCTTTTGGTCTTCTGTGTTCCGAGGCCATGTCTGTACATGCTAGGCTCGTCAAGTCAACCTAAGTGTTTTGCATGTGTAAATCTGTCTTACACCCGTTGTATGTGAATGTTAGAATCTATCACACCCGATCATCACGTGGTGCTTCGAAACAACAAACTGTCGCAATGGTGCACAGTTAGGGGGAACACTTTCTTGAAATTATTATGAGGGATCATCTTATTTACTACCGTCGTTCTAAGCAAACAAGATGCAAAAACATGATAAACATCACATGCAATCAAATAATAATAGTGACATGATATGGCCAATATCACATAGCTCCTTTGATCTCCATCTTGGGGCTCCATGATCATCTTGTCACCGGCATGACACCATGATCTCCATCATTGTGTCTCCATGAAGTTGCTCGCCAACTATTACTTCTACTACTATGGCTAACGCATTTAGCAATAAAGTAAAGTAATTTACATGGCGTTTCTTAATGACACGCGGGTCATACAAAAAATATAGACAACTCCTATGGCTCCTGCCGGTTGTCATACTCATCGACATGCAAGTCGTGATTCCTATTACAATAGCATGAACATCTCATACATCACATATAGATCATTCATCATTCATCACAACTTTGGCCATATCATATCACAAAGCACTTGCTGCAAAAACAAGTTAGACGTCCTCTAATTGTTGTTGCAAGTTTTACGTGGCCGAAACAGGGTTCTAGCAAGAACGTTTTCTTACCTACGTGAAAGCCACAACGTGATATGTCAACTTCTATTTACCCTTCATAAGGACCCTTTTCATCGAATCCACTCCAACTAAAGTGGGAGAGACAGACACCCGCCAGCCACCTTATGCAACTAGTGCATGTTAGTCGGTGGAACCGGTCTCACGTAAGCGTACGTGTAAGGTTGGTCCGGGCCGCTTCATCCCACAATACCGTTGAAGCAAGATAAGACTAGTAGCGGCAAGAAAGTTGACAACATCAACACCCACAACAAATTGTGTTCTACTCGTGCAAGAGAACTACGCATAGACCTAGCTCATGATGCCACTGTTGGGGAACGTTGCAGAAAACAAAAATTTTCCTACGGTTTCACCAAGATCCATCTAGGAGTTCATCTAGCAATGAGTGATCGGATTGCATCTACATACCTTTGTAGATCACGCGCGGAAGCGTTCAAAGAACGGGGATGAGGAAGGCGTACTCGACGTGATCCAAATCACCGGAGATCCTAGCGCCGAACGGACGGCACCTCCGCGTTCAACACACGTACGGTCAGCGTGACGTCTCCTTCTTCTTGATCCAGCAAGGAGGAAGGAGAGGTTGAGGAAGATGGCTCCAGCAGCAGCACGACGGCGTGGTGGTGATGGAGCTGCAGTACTCCGGCAGGGCTTCGCTAAGCACTATGGAGGAGGAGGATGTGCTGGAGAGGGAGAGGGAGGCACCAAGGCGTGGGGTGAGAAGTCCTCCATCTCCCCACTATATATAGGAGGGCCAAGGGGGGGGGGGCCTAGGAGATCGAATCTCCTAGGGGGTGCGGCCAAGGGGAGGAATCCCTCCTCCCCAAGGCACCTAGGGGGTGCCTTCCCCTCCTAGGACTCTTCCTTTAGGGTTTTCCCCCACCCTAGGCGCATGGGCCCTAGGGGGAAGTGGCACCCCAGCCCACTTTGGGCTGGATCCCTTCCCACTTCAGCCCATGGGGCCCTCCGGGATAGGTGGCCCCACCCGGTGGACCCCCGGGACCCTTCCGGTGGTCCCGGTACAATACCGGTGACCTCGAAACTTGTCCCGATGGCCGAAATAGCACTTACTATATATAATTCTTTACCCCCGGACCATTCCGGAACTCCTCGTGACATCCGAGATCTCATCCGGGACTCCGAACAACATTCGGGTTACTGCATATACATATCCCTACAACCCTAGCATCACCGAACCTTAAGTGTGTAGACCCTACGGGTTCGGGAGACATGTAGACATGACCGAGACGACTCTCCGGCCAATAACCAACAGCGGGATCTGGATACCCATGTTGGCTCCCACATGCTCCTTGATGATCTCATCGGATGAACCACGATGTCGAGGATTCAAGCAACCCCGTATACAATTCCCTTCGTCAATCGGTATGTTACTTGCCCGAGATTCGATCATCGGTATCCCAATACCTCGTTCAATATCGTTACCGGCAAGTCACTTTACTCGTACCGTAATGCATGATCCCGTGACCAGACACTTGGTCACTTTGAGCTCATTATGATGATGCATTACCGAGTGGGCCCAGTGATACCTCTCCGTCATACGGAGTGACAAATCCCAGTCTTGATCCGTGTCAACCCAACAGACACTTTCGGAGATACCCATAGTATACCTTTATAGTCACCCAGTTACGTTGTGACGTTTGGTATACCCAAAGCACTCCTACGGTATCCGGGAGTTACACGATCTCATGGTCTAAGGAAAGGATACTTGACATTGGAAAACTCTAGCAAACGAACTATACGACCTTGTGCTATGTTTAGAATTGGGTCTTGTCCATCACATCATTCTCCTAATGATGTGATCTCGTTATCAATGACATCCAGTGTCCATAGTCAGGAAACCATGACTATCTGTTGATCAACGAGCTAGTCAACTAGAGGCTTACTAGGGACATGTTGGTGTCTTTTATTCACACATGTATTACGATTTCCGGATAACACAATTATAGCATGAATAAAGACAATTATCATGAACAAGGAAATATAATAATAATGCTTTTGTTATTGCCTCTAGGGCATATTCCCAACAGATTTTGCAAGTGTGTTAAGGTGAATTCCAAAAGAATGGAATATTTATTATAGCTCCCTAATAATATTGGGAGTATATGTTATATAGAGAAATCACCAGGTGAACTCCCTTGATTTAAATGGACTGAAACTCCATATGATTTATTTATTTGATTTGAGATGCAAAGATTAAAGACATGATGACATGATGCAAATGCTCATGATGCAAAGATGAAAATGATGAACCAAACAAATCACACGACGAAACCCGGAAACATGGAAGGCATCTGAAGCTCCGGTCTTGGGGTGTTACAACACTCCACCACTACGAGAGGATCTCGTCCCGAGATCTAGAATGGCACCAGAGGGAAACGGAAGAGGAAGAGGAGAGGTAAAACTAAGTTGCTTCTTTGACAAACGAGTGAAACCACGAACCTTGAAGAGGTTAAGCCACTTCGAGAAAAGAATACAACGGAGATAAATGAAGTTGAAAGCACTCCGTTAGCAAAGAGGAACAAGGAAGAACAACTTCGGTCAGCACTCCGGTTGAAAAGTGATACAAGACTTGATAAGATGAAAAGAACTTGAGCAGAGGACACGACACTCCGGTTACAAGGATAAGCATGAAAAGATCATGATCTTCACAACTCGAGATGATGACTGAAAAGGGTAACAACACAAGGCCTCCGGAACAAAATAATAGAAGATAGATAATTGAAAGAAAGGAATGGAGAAGAAAATGCCAAGTTCTGTCACAAAAGAGCTTGACAAGGCATCTTTTAGGAGAAGGGTCGAATGGAATTGTTGGAAAAACCAACAACGAAAAGAGTAAGCTGGTAGTGGGCTTATGGAAGACATCTCAAAATTATGAGGTGAAATTCTGCCACTAACGAAACAATAAATTGGCTTGATATCAAGAAGGATACGAGAAACTATCGCACCGGGAGAATAAATGAAGAACTTGGATCATATATTATCACCTTTAATAGCATTAATCCTTAGGAAAAGCTTTAGGTGAAATATAACTCCAGATAACTCCAATGACAAGATTGATGGATTTAAAATATCCCATTCTTGTGAAAGAAGAATGATATATTATCACCTCAAATGATACGGAAGAGAGAATTGCACTCCCTATTACAATATGAAGAAAGCTTGAGCTCCTTAGAAAAGAATCTCAATGAACACTTTGAGAAGGAATTAAATCCTTGATGAATCCATCATGTAGAACATCTATGAAAAACTCCGGTAATAAAAGAATGCTCCAAAATAATTGACTGGTAGAAAGAATGAGATTGAAGCCTCGCAATGATTTAGATGGATCTCTGTGGTGATAAAATTGCGAGGGCTAGGAACTCCGGGAAAGAAAAGATAAAGCATCTCGAACCGAGAATGTGATATGATGAACCACTCCGGAAAGCAGGAATTGAACAAACTCGATGAAACAAGAATAATAATTACATTATGCTTATCCTTCACCAATTAAATTGATGACAATCAACGGATTTGGCACACTACTTATTCTCGTATCAAGGATTAAGAGAGATATAGCGCCAACTTGAGAAGGTCTTCCAAGAACCACCGGTAGAATTTGAAAAGCACGAATGCATAGATATGATACACGAAGGAAGAAAACTCTTGAACGAACCACCGTAAGAATTAAAATGATGGAAGTAGGGGTGAATCACCGGTAAGAATTAGCAAATGAACGAAAGTGCTTGAGACAAACTAGATACATGAGAATGAAGGGATCACGAACTGAATAGAGAATATTTGAATGATGCACCGGTAAGATTTGGAGAAAGATAAGTGAAAACTGGAATGGATAAATCTTATTTGATGAACTCCGGATAATCAAACTGAGAAGACTCTTGAATTGCTCCAGATAGATGAAAAGAATTATCACAAAAAAAACAATTACGAGAGGATGGCAACAAGCTAGAATCACGAGTCTTGAAGAGAATGGATCAAGATTAAAGATAAACTCTTTTTCGGTCTTCCAATGTTGAGAATGACGACAAGAAACACCACCAAGAATTATTTAGACACTCCGGAAGAATCAAAACGAAGAGATTGAGTCAACGATGAAAATAATTTGAACGATCTAGGAGATGGCATTTGACTGATGATAACTCATTCTTACGTCAAACTTCGAAAGGAAATTTTTGAGGATAGCTCCGGGAAAATAAGAAGAGTCAGGTAAGATCCTGGAAAAAGACCTGTGGGTTAGGGCCCACTCAACAGAAAACACCGTTGAAATGATTTAAAAGAGAGGTTGCACCAGTTGAATTAAATGACTTGAATGAGATAACAACCTGGAAAGATGTTGAACGAATGCAGAGTGGAAAACACGAATCTTCGAGATATCTTGAGCACTCCGGAACGATTGAATAGCGAGAGATGGATGATTAAGAGGTGCACCGGCATAAGAAAAGCATTGGGAAAAATGAAAAGGAGTATGCTCAATACCAAAGCTTGAATTAAATCCACCGGAGAAGAAAATGAGTGATGAGAGACGAACTTGCAGCTTCGTTGGCATCTTCTGAGAATCACCGGATAAAAACATTGACGGAAAAAGGAATGAAGAGTTCACAACATTAAAATGATCCTTGAATAAGAAATCTGGTTCCTTGAAGAAAAGGGTGGGAGGGAGGGAAAACAAAGGCAACTTGGAGACGGGTGAAACAAACACCGTTCAGAAGGGCTAGTAATAGATCTTGCAACTGTTGAAGTGATCGGATCCACTTGAAGAGAAACACGCCGGTTAAAAGGATTGACATGACAAACTCGATGATCGAGAAGGATTAGTATTCACATACAAGTATGAGAACACCACTTGGAAAAGGTATGGAATCAACATTTGACTTCAAAGCAACTCGAATACCACAAGTCAAAACAAAAACAAAGGATTGGCTTGCAGAATAAGCCGGAACAAACATATGATAGAGATTTCGTCTGAAGTTTTCGTGGTGAGGCCTATACGGGCTCGATCGTACAGCACCATCATGTACAAGGCAGTGCACATGACATACGAAGCATCCCCGAGTCGGCATAGCCAAGGACTCTTTAAGACACAACGAGACCACTGTAAAACCGACCGTGAATAGGCGGACCACTAGACGTCGAACCCCAATTTCATATCATACATCCGTCGGAAAGATATCCTAAGAGCTACTTGATTTCCCACTTATAAACTCCCGAAATTTTCCGGTTATGCAATCAGGTGTTGGGGATACAGGGGAAGCATAATATCTCACCCAAAACTAGCAAATCCTACATCCAGCTGTATCCATCCTTCAACACATAACCAAGAAACCTTCGGAAATCGTCTACCTCAACCTTCGAAAAGCATCTGTTATACAAGTTATGGCGATACTCCCGAACTCCCGCCCCAGTACTGGGTGGCGTCGAGGTTATCTCACCAACGAACTGCATAAAAGAGATTTTCGATGTCGGCGTACTAAACTCAAGTATACCAGAATTGCAACGATAAAATTATGATGACAACACCTCAGAGCTCAACTCCCCGGGACACTTCCACTAAACCCCTGACAGGAGGCACCAAGACAATGTTCTCATCATAAAACCATCAGAATGATTCCAAGATACCCGCATGATCCTAAAATTTTATTTAGTGAAATTTGAGAAGAGAAGAGTCAAAACTCTACGTCAGGATGCCTTACCAGAGCGATGAAGGGACTGGGGAGTAAAAAGTATTCCTAAACTCTCCGATATATAATTCCTAAATGACTCAAAACATTTTTCTAGACACAACTCGGACGCTAATTCGATCAAGCAGTGGGGGCTCCTAAGGTCGGGAAGGCTCTGATTATCAACTTGTAACACCCTCGATGCGACTATAGCTCCCACGTGTCGAGGCACGACTTAGAGACATAATCGCATTGAAGGCATATGTCGCAAGTGAGGTAATCTTCACACAACCCATGTAATACATAAGGGAAAGAGATACATAGTTGGCTTACACTCGCCACTTCACACAATTACGAGAATAAAGCATTACATCATACAAATACAATCAAGGTCCGACTACGGAACCAAAATAAAAGAAGAACCCCAAATGCGACAAAGGTCCCCGATCGACCCCAACTGGGCTCCACTACTGATCAACTAGAACGAAAACAACACAAAGGACAAGATCTTCATCGAGCTCCTCCTGAGCTTGGTTGCGTCATCTGCACGGACTCATCGTCACCTGCAAGCTGGTTTTGGAAGTATCTGTGAGCCACAGGGACTCAGCAATCTCGCACCCTCGCGATCAAGACTATTTAAGCTTATGGGTAAGGTAAAGGTATGAGGTGGAGCTGCAGCAAGCAACTAGCATATATGGTGGCTAACATACGCAAATGAGAGCGAGAAGAGAAGGCAAAGCACGGTCGAGAAACTATGATCAAGAAGTGATCCTATAGCAATCTACGTCAAGCAAAACTCCAACAACCGTGTCCACTTCCCGGACTCCGCCGGAAAGAGACCATCACGACTACACACGCGGTTGATTCATTTTAATTAAGGTCAACTTCAGGTTTTCTACAATCGGACGTTAACAAATTCCCATCTGCCCATAACCGCGGGCACGGCTTTCGAAAGTTCAAATCTCTGCAGGGGTGTCCCAACTTAGCCCATCACAAGCTCTCACGGTCAACGAAGGAATATACCTCCACCTGAGACATTCTGATCAGACTCGGTATCCCGGTACAACAAGACATTTCGACAGGGTAAAACTAAACCAGCAACACCGCCCGAATGTGCCGACAAATCCCGATAGGAGCTGCACATATCTCTTTCTCAGGGCACACTCAGATTGTCCTAGGTACGGGTAAGCCAGCCCAGAGTTGCCCCTGGTGGCCACCGGCAGCTGACAGGTGGACCAACACTCAGAGGAGCACTGGCCCGGGGGGGGGGGTAAAATAATGATGACCCTTGGGCGTGCGACCCCCAAGGGAAAAGAAAAGGCTAGGTGGCAAATGGTAAAACCAATGTTGGGCATTGCTGGAAAAGCTTTACTTAAGGCGAACTGTCAAGGGGTTCCCATAATAGCCCAACCGCGTAAGGAACGCAAAATCCGGGAACATAACACCGATATGACAGAAACTAGGGCGGCAAGAGTGGAACAAAACACCAGGCATAAGGCCGAGCCTTCCACCCTTTACCAAGTATATATATGCATTAATTAAATAAGATATATTGTGATATCCCAACAAGTAAACATGTTCCAACAAGGAACAACATCTCCATGTTCCAACATGGAACAAACTTCAATCTTCACCTGCAACTAACAACGCTATAAGAGGGGCTGAGCAAAGCGGTAACATAGCCAATCAAGGGTTTGCTAGGAACATGGTGGGTTAGAGGTTTGACATGGCAATTTGGGAGGCTTGAAAGCAAATGGTAGGCATCGTAGCATTGGCATAGCAAAAGAGCGAGCATCTAGCAAAGCAAAGATAGTAGTGATTTCGAGGGTATGATCATCTTGCCTGAGATCCCGCAAGGAAGAAGAACGAGTCCATGAAGAAGACAAACAGGCGAAGTTAAATGAATCCTCACAAATGCGATATTATCGGAACCAACCCGAAGAAGCAACACCGGAAAGAAGCAAACAATCATGGTAAACAACCACCACATAAACATGGCATGATGCACAATCAAGTATGATGCATGTCCGGTTTAATGAAGCATGGCATGGCAAAGTGCACAAACAATCCTACAAATTAAGTGGAGCTCAATATGCAACGGTGCATATTGACGAAACACCACGACAAGTTATTTAGTTCGATCTTGTTTATGTACCCAACAATATTAAATGTTGTTAAGCATGTCAAGAGGTGAAACATAAAGGGTTTGTCTATCTAAACAATTTAAATGGGGCCGGATATAGCAAACAACAAATCCGGTAAATCCCCATATGCATTAGTAAATTAATGCAAACAACAATTTAAATATTTTTAATTGTTATTATCATGATGCAGATGACATGAATATTAAAACTTGACAAGAGCATTATTATGAAGCATTTGACATCGTGGTGGAAAGGAAAAGGGTGCCACGACGACGAATCCGAAAATGATGCCACGACAACATATCGGTTCTCCGGTAGCCCACAGGGATACCGGTGCAAAAGGAAGTGACGGGGGCGTGTCATGCAAGGATGGTGGGGTGCTCCCGATTACGGGGTTCCCACATGTCAGTGGCAAGGCAAAAGAGGGGCAACGTGCACCGAACAGCTCCGACACGGAGCAAACACGAGCATTTCAAACATCGCAAGCATTCGTTCACGGGCGTCGTCTCGGGGTTATACCTTCGAAGCGTGCATTATCGGAGTGGTTTGAGTTCAAAGCGGTGTAGGGGAAGTAGACGTTCTCGGGACGTTCGGTAGTGGAAGTAGAGGCACACGACGTCTTGTCGAAAATCACGGCGGCGGTAGTTGTCACACGTTGTAGTCGAACTTGATGAAACCAAAGTCCACGAGGGTAGTCATGGTACTCGTCGCGTTCCGAAACCGAAGTGGTACTTGACAATATCCGGGACGGTCTTGACGTTTCGGTGCGGTGTAGTGGTACATGTCAATGGTCATCGTGGTACTTCGTTCCGGTCATGTAGTCATACTAGGCATCGGTGGACCTTCGAGGGACTTGCGTATCCGAAGGGGTACTTGGCGATCGACGGACGTCGTGGTACTTGTCGGCCCGGGTCTTGGCGTATCCGTGTTCTCTCAAAGCAGTTGTACAGTGCAGTGGCCTGGAGCGGCACCGATCCAGTCAACGCAGCAGTTCTCCTCCCGTTCGAAGTACAGGAGGCCGTCCATGGAGGTTGAGGCCGCGATGTCGGCTGATGAACTGAAGGAGGCGACACCTCGACTCCTGCAGCAAAACGACGGCGAGGCGGAGAAGGGGCCGGCAGGCAGTAGAGGTCACGGGGAACGCAGGGGCCGCCGGCGAGCTCGCTCGGGGAGCTCCTCGGGCGCATCTGATCGAGGTCGAAGCTGACGCGCCGAGGGGCACCGGGCTTCGCAGGTGGAGCTGAGGTCGTGACGCAGCGACGGTCGTCTGAAGCGGGGGCGCGAGGCCCTGCCGGCGGGATCCGGCCGGGAATGGGCGGGGCGGCAGAGGAGCTTGGGCGCCGGACCGCTGTTGTTGGTGACGCCGCAAGAGCAGGCAAGGCAGGGAGACGACACGGTGCTCGCCGGAGGGAGTAGCAAGGCAGCGCCATGGAGGGGCACGACTGGCCAGGAGGAAGAGATGGGGAGCTAGCAAGGAGGCTGGGCTGAGCGAGGGCGCTCGCTGGCGGCGTGAGGGAGGAGAACGAGAGAGAGAGGGCGGCGCAAGGGGAGGCAAGTGAGGGCTCCTCCTTGACGGCGCTGGAGGGAGGATGAGAGGGAGAGGTATCGAGCAGAGGGGTCGAGGGAGATGGGGATGGCGCGGTCCTGGGAATCGAGAGGGAGATCGAGGAGAGGGAGAAGGGATCGGGCAGAGGGCGCGTGCGTTGGCGGCGCTAGAGGAGGAGGCGAGGGAGAGTGGGGGTTGGGCTAGGGTTAGAGCAGTTAGGTGGGCCGGTGCTGGATGGGCCTAGTGGCATGCGGTTGATGGGCTTCTTCTCTCCCTTCTTCAAATCTCTTCCAAAAACAGAAAAGCAAAATGAGTGGACAAGAATTTGGACATGGGGATAATTTTCACGGACTCGGAAAAATGTGCGCGGTCCGGGAAAATAGAAAAGGTCAAGTTTGAAAGATTAAATTCAAATTCCTTTGAATTTAATTCAAAAGGTTTGAACTAGGACAGGTTTTTCAAAGTGCCCAAAAATGTTGAGAATTTAGGTGGAGCTCCGGAAAATGACGAAAAGACATATGGCAAAGTTAAAGGCCAAGAGACGTGATGACTAAAGCATTGGGATTTTGCAAGTGTGTTAAGGTGAATTCCAAAAGAATGGAATATTTATTATAGCTCCCTAATAATATTGGGAGTATATGTTATATAGAGAAATCACCAGGTGAACTTCCTCGATTTAAATGGACTGAAACTCCATATGATTTATTTATTTGATTTGAGATGCAAAGATTAAAGACATGATGCAAATGCTCATGATGCAAAGATGAAAATGATGAACCAAACAAATCACACGACGAAACCCGAAAACATGGAAGGCATCTGAAGCTCCAGTCTTGGGGCGTTACAAGATGCCTCTAACTATCTGAACCTGGAACATTCCCCCTCCGGTCATCTGTCTGACACAGGTCCGAAACCGGGAAAATATTCCCGGTTGAATTCCCCCTTCACCTATATCGTGTAGCCATACGTTAGGTCACACTCGGCACATCATATTGCCACGTTATGCTTTGTGATGCTATGTTTGCTTTATATTTACTGTTTCTTTCCCCTCTCCTCTCCGGTAGACCCCGAGACCGATGCTGCCCTTGTGATCAACTACGTCGACGACGACCCCCCTCCTTGCCAGAGCAACTAGGCAAGCAAACCCCCCTTGAGCATTCCGATATCGCCCATTTCTTTCCCTCTCATGCTTGCATTAGAACTGCTACTGTTTTCTGTATGATCCTACTCTGATGCATAGCCTATTGTTGTTACCTGCTTTCATACATTACCTTCTTATCCTAAACTGCTTAGTATAGGATGGTTAATGATCCATCAGTGACCCCCACCTTGTCCCAGTTGCCTTGCTTTATGTTTGGTGACTCGATCAACACGATCGACATCCAGGCCCCGACACTTCACATCACCCCCTAGTTGTACGACTCTGCAGAGTTACCATCGAGTGCCGAGGGTGGAACCTCTCACATCACTCCGGATGAGATCTCTGTAGTGTAGCTATTCAGTCGTGGTCATCGAGGGTGATTTCCTCCTTAACCACCTCCGGTACGGCTCTGTCCTGCAACCCCTCAAGTGTGAACCTCGAGGGTGGATCCTCTTACGTTCACCTTGATGACAACATCGAGTGGAATTCACCGAGGGTGATTCCTCGGGTTTTCCCTTTGGTGTTAGACACATAGTTACTATGATTACTATGACTTTACAATGAGCCATGTTACTAAAGACGGGACGACCCCGAGGGGTACCCGCGCGAGCTTAATAGTGAGTGATGTGGAGTCGGGTTAACCTGGAAGGTGCCCGCGAGATACTTACGAGGCGTGGCCAGGCATTCTTAGCCCTTGTCGCAAGTACTCGAGACGGGGCGACGGGGTTGAAGGAAATATGCCCTAGAGGCAATAATAAAGTTATTATTTATTTCCTCATATATCATGATAAATGTTTATTATTCATGCTAGAATTGTATTAACCGGAAACATAATACATGTGTGAATATATAAACAAACAGAGTGTCACTAGTATGCCTCTACTGGACTAGCTTGTTAATCAAAGATGGTTATGTTTCCTAACCATGAACAAAGAGTTGTTATTTGATTAACAAGGTCACATCATTAGTTGAATGATCTGATTGACATGACCCATTCCATTAGCTTAGCACCCAATCATTTAGTATGTTGCTATTGCTTTCTTCATGACTTATACATGTTCCTATGACTATGAGATTATGCAACTCCCGTTTACCGGAGGAACACTTTGTGTGCTACCAAACGTCACAACGTAACTGGGTGATTATAAAGGTGCTCTACAAGTGTCTCCAAAGGTACTTGTTGGGTTGGCGTATTTCAAGATTAGGATTTGTCACTCCGAATGTCGGAGAGGTATCTCTGGGCCCTCTCGGTAATGCACATCACATAAGCCTTGCAAGCATTACAACTAATGTGTTAGTTGTGAGATGATGTATTATGGAACGAGTAAAGAGACTTGCCGATAACGAGATTGAACTAGGTATTGGATACCGACGATCGAATCTCGGGCAAGTAACATACCGATGACAAAGGGAACAACGTATGTTGTTATGCGGTCTGACCGATAAAGATCTTCATAGAATATGTAGGAGCCAATATGGGCATCCAGGTCCCACTATTGGTTATTGACCGGAGACGTATCTCGGTCATGTCTACATTGTTCTCGAACCGTAGGGTCCGCACACTTAACGTTACGATGACAGTTATTATGAGTTTATGTATTTTGATGTACCGAAGGTTGTTCGGAGTCCCAGATGTGATCATGGACATGACGAGGAGTCTCGGAATGGTCGAGACATAAATATTGATATATTGGACGACTATGTTCGGACACCGAAATTGTTCCGGGTGATTTCGGATAAAACCGAAGTGCCGGAGGGGTTACCTGAACCCGTTGGGGAAGTAATGGGCCTTATTGGGCCTGAGGGGAGAGAGAGGGCAGCAGCCCAGGAGGTGGCGGGCCCCCCTCATGGGGAGTCCGAATAGGACTAGGAGGGGGGCGGCCCCCCTTTCCCTCTCCCTCTCCCTCTCTTTCCTTCCCCCTCCCTATTCCTAGTTGGACTAGGAAAGGGGAGTCCTACTCCCACTAGGAGAAGGACTCCCCCCTCTCCTTGGCGCACCCAAGGGCCGGCCGGCCTCCCCCTTGCTCCTTTATATACGGGGGCAGGGGGGCACCCTAGAACACACAAGTTGATCTTCGTGATCGTTCCTTAGCCGTGTGCGGTGCCCCCCTCCATGATATTACACCTCGATCATATTGTAGCGGTGCTTAGGCGAAGCCCTGCGACGGTTAAACATCAAGATCGTCACCACGCCGTCGTGCTGACGAAACTCCTCCCCAAAGCTTTGCTGGATCGGAGCCCGGGGTGCGTCATCGAGCTGTACGTGTGTCAAGAACTCGGAGGTGCCGGAGTAATGGTGCTTGTATCGGTTGGACCGGGAAGACTACGACTACTTCCTCTATGTTGCGTCAACGCTTCCGCTTCGGTCTACGAGGGTACGTAGACAACACTCTCCCCTCTCGTTGCTGTGCATCACCATGATCTTGCGTGTGCGTAGGAATTTTTTTGAAATTACTACGTTCCCCAACAGTGGCATCCGAGCCTAGGTTTTATGGTTTGATGTTATATGCACGAGTAGAACACAAGTGAGTTGTGGGCGATATAAGTCATACTGCCTACTAGCATGTCATACTTTGGTTCAGCGGTATTGTTGGATGAAGCGGCCCGGACCGACATTACGCGTACGCTTACGCGAGACCGGTTCTCCCGACGTGCTTTGCACATAGGTGGCTTGCGGGTGACTGTTTCTCCAACTTTAGTTGAACTGAGTGTGGCTACGCCCGGTCCTTGCGAAGGTTAAAACGGCATCAACTTGACAAACTATCGTTGTGGTTTTGATGCGTAGGTAAGGTTGGTTCTTGCTTAAGCCCGTAGCAGCCACGTAAAACTTGCAACAAACAAAGTAGAGGACGTCTAACTTGTTTTTGCAGGGCATGTTGTGATGTGATATGGTCAAGACATGATGCTAAATTGTATGAGATGATCATGTTTTGTAACCGAGTTATCGGCAACTGGCAGGAGCCATATGGTTGTCACTTTATTGTATGCAATGCAATCGCGCTGTAATGCTTTACTTTATCACTAAGCGGTAGCGATAGTCGTGGAAGCATAAGATTGGCGAGACGACAATGATGCTACGATGGAGATCAAGGTGTCGCGCCGGTGACGATGGTGATCATGACGGTGCTTCGGAGATGGAGATCACAGGCACAAGATGATGATGGCCATATCATATCACTTATATTGATTGCATGTGATGTTTATCTTTTATGCATCTTATCTTGCTTTGATTGACGGTAGCATTATAAGACGATCTCTCACTAAAATTATCAAGAAGTGTTCTCCCTGAGTATGCACCGTTGCGAAAGTTCTTCGTGCTGAGACACCACGTGATGATCGGGTGTGATAGGCTCTACGTTCAAATACAACGGGTGCAAAACAGTTGCACACGCGGAATACTCAGGTTATACTTGACGAGCCAAGCATATGCAGATATGGCCTCGGAACACGGAGACCGAAAGGTCGAGCGTGAATCATATAGTAGATATGATCAACATAGTGATGTTCACCAATGAAACTACTCCATCTCACGTGATGATCGGACATGGTTTAGTTGATTTGGATCACGTGATCACTTAGAGGATTAGAGGGATGTCTATCTAAGTGGGAGTTCTTTAAGTAATTTGATTAATTGAACTTAAATTTATCATGAACTTAGTACCTGATAGTATCTTGCTTATGTATGTTTGATTGTAGATAGATGGCCCGTGCTGTTGTTCCATTGAATTTTAATGCGTTCCTTGAGAAAGCAAAGTTGAAAGATGATGGTAGCAATTACACGGACTGGGTCCGTAACTTGAGGATTATCCTCATTGCTGCACAGAAGAATTACGTCCTGGAAGCACCGCTGGGTGCCAGGCCTGCTGCTGGAGCAACACCAGATGTTATGAACGTCTGGCAGAGCAAAGCTGATGACTACTCGATAGTTCAGTGTGCCATGCTTTACGGCTTAGAATCGGGACTTCAACGACGTTTTGAACGTCATGGAGCATATGAGATGTTCCAGGAGTTGAAGTTAATATTTCAAGCAAATGCCCGGATTGAGAGATATGAAGTCTCCAATAAGTTCTATAGCTGCAAGATGGAGGAGAACAGTTCTGTCAGTGAGCATATACTCAAAATGTCTGGGTATAATAATCACTTGATTCAGATGGGAGTTAATCTTCCAGATGATTGCGTCATTGACAGAATTCTCCAATCACTGCCACCAAGCTACAAGAGCTTCGTGATGAACTATAATATGCAAGGGATGAATAAGACTATTCCCGAGCTCTTCGCAATGCTGAAAGCTGCGGAGGTAGAAATCAAAAAGGAGCATCAAGTGTTGATGGTCAACAAGACCACTAGTTTCAAGAAAAAGGGCAAAGGGAAGAAGAAGGGGAACTTCAAGAAGAACGGCAAGCAAGTTGCTGCTCAAGAGAAGAAACCCAAGTCTGGACCTAAGCCTGAAACTGAGTGCTTCTACTGCAAGCAGACTGGTCACTGGAAGCGGAACTGCCCCAAGTATTTGGCGGATAAGAAGGATGGCAAGGTGAACAAAGGTATATGTGATATACATGTTATTGATGTGTACCTTACTAATGCTCGCAGTAGCACCTGGGTATTTGATACTGGTTCTGTTGCTAATATTTGCAACTCGAAACATGGACTACGGATTAAGTGAAGATTGGCTAAGGACGAGGTGACGATGCGCGTGGGAAACGGTTCCAAAGTCGATGTGATCGCGGTCGGCACGCTACCTCTACATCTACCTTTGGGATTAGTATTAGACCTAAATAATTGTTATTTGGTGCCAGCGTTGAGCATGAACATTATATCTGGATCTTGTTTAATGCGAGACGGTTATTCATTTAAATCAGAGAATAATGGTTGTTCTATTTATATGAGTAATATATTTTATGGTCATGCACCCTTGAAGAGTGGTCTATTCTTGTTGAATCTCGATAGTAGTGATACACATATTCATAATGTTGAAGCCAAAAGATGCAGAGTTGATAATGATGGTGCAACTTATTTGTGGCACTGCCGTTTAGGTCATATCGGTGTAAAGCGCATGAAGAAACTCCATACTGATGGACTTTTGGAACCACTTGATTATGAATCACTTGGTACTTGCGAACCGTGCCTCATGGGCAAGATGACTAAAACACCGTTCTCCGGTACTATGGAGAGAGCAACAGATTTGTTGGAAATCATACATACAGATGTATGTGGTCCGATGAATATTGAGGCTCGTGGCGGATATCGTTATTTTCTCACCTTCACAGATGACTTAAGCAGATATGGGTATATCTACTTAATGAAACATAAGTCTGAAACATTTGAAAAGTTCAAAGAATTTCAGAGTGAAGTTGAAAATCATCGTAACAAGAAAATAAAGTTTTTACGATCTGATCGTGGAGGAGAATATTTGAGTTACGAGTTTGGTGTACATTTGAAGCAATGCGGAATAGTTTCGCAACTCACGCCACCTGGAACACCACAGCGTAATGGTGTGTCCGAACGTCGTAATCGTACTTTACTAGATATGGTGCGATCTATGATGTCTCTTACTGATTTACCACTATCATTTTGGGGTTATGCTTTAGAGACGGCCGCATTCACGTTGAATAGGGCACCATCGAAATCCGTTGAGACGACGCCTTATGAACTATGGTTTGGCAAGAAACCAAAGTTGTCGTTTCTGAAAGTTTGGGGCTGCGATGCTTATGTGAAAAAGCTTCAACCTGATAAGCTCGAACCCAAATCGGAGAAATGTGTCTTCATAGGATATCCAAAGGAAACTATTGGATACACCTTCTATCACAGATCCGAAGGCAAGACTTTTGTTGCTAAATTCGGAAACTTTCTGGAGAAGGAGTTTCTCTCGAAAGATGTGAGTGGGAGGAAAGTAGAACTTGATGAGGTAACTATACCTGCTCCCTTATTGGAAAGTAGTACATCACAGAAAACTGTTTCTGCAACACCTACACCAATTAGTGAGGAAGCTAATGATAATGATCATGAAACTTCAGGACAAGATACTACTGAACCTCGTAGATCAACCAGAGTAAGAACCGCGCCAGAGTGGTACGGTAATCCTGTTCTGGAAATCATGCTGCTAGATCATGATGAACCTACGAACTATGAAGAAGCGATGGTGAGCCCAGATTCCGCAAAATGGCTTGAAGCCATGAAATCTGAGATGGGATCCATGTATGAGAACAAAGTATGGACTTTGGTTGACTTGCCCGATGATCGGCAAGCAATTGAGAATAAATGGATCTTCAAGAAGAAGACTGACGCTGACGGTAATATTACTGTCTACAAAGCTCGACTTGTCGCAAAAGGTTTTCGACAAGTTCAAGGGGTTGACTACGATGAGACCTTCTCACCCGTAGCGATGCTTAAGTCTGTCCGAATCATGTTAGCAATTGCCGCATTTTATGATTATGAAATTTGGCAGATGGATGTCAAAACTGCATTCCTGAATGGATTTCTGGAAGAAGAGTTGTATATGATGCAACCGGAAGGTTTTGTCGATCCAAAGGGAGCTAACAAAGTGTGCAAGCTCCAGCGATCCATTTATGGACTGGTGCAAGCCTCTCGGAGTTGGAATAAACGCTTTGATAGTGTGATCAAAGCATTTGGTTTTATACAGACTTTCGGAGAAGCCTGTATTTACAAGAAAGTGAGTGGGAGCTCTGTAGCATTTCTGATATTATATGTGGATGACATATTACTGATTGGAAATGATATAGAATTTCTGGATAGCATAAAGGGATACTTGAATAAGAGTTTTTCAATGAAAGACCTCGGTGAAGCTGCTTACATATTAGGCATAAAGATCTATAGAGATAGATCAAGACGCTTAATTGGACTTTCACAAAGCACATACCTTGACAAGATTTTGAAGAAGTTCAAAATGGATCAAGCAAAGAAAGGGTTCTTGCCTGTGTTACAAGGTGTGAAGTTGAGTCAGACTCAATGCCCGACCACTGCAGAAGATAGAGAGAAAATGAAAGATGTTCCCTATGCTTCAGCCATAGGCTCTATCATGTATGCAATGCTGTGTACCAGACCTGATGTGTGCCTTGCTATAAGTTTAGCAGGGAGGTACCAAAGTAATCCAGGAGTGGATCACTGGACAGCGGTCAAGAACATCCTGAAGTACCTGAAAAGGACTAAGGATATGTTTCTCGTATATGGAGGTGACAAAGAGCTCATTGTAAACGGTTACGTTGATGCAAGCTTTGACACTGATCCGGACGATTCTAAATCGCAAACCGGATACGTGTTTACATTAAACGGTGGAGCTGTCAGTTGGTGCAGTTCTAAACAAAGCGTCGTGGCGGGATCTACATGTGAAGCGGAGTACATAGCTGCTTCGGAAGCAGCAAACGAAGGAGTCTGGATGAAGGAGTTCATATCCGATCTAGGTGTCATACCTAGTGCATCGGGTCCAATGAAAATCTTTTGTGACAATACTGGTGCAATTGCCTTGGCAAAGGAATCCAGATTTCACAAAAGAACCAAGCACATCAAGAGACGCTTCAATTCCATCCGGGATCTAGTCCAGGTGGGAGACATAGAGATTTGCAAGATACATACGGATCTGAATGTAGCAGACCCGTTGACTAAGCCTCTTCCACGAGCAAAACATGATCAGCACCAAGGCTCCATGGGTGTTAGAATCATTACTGTGTAATCTAGATTATTGACTCTAGTGCAAGTGGGAGACTGAAGGAAATATGCCCTAGAGGCAATAATAAAGTTATTATTTATTTCCTCATATATCATGATAAATGTTTATTATTCATGCTAGAATTGTATTAACCGGAAACATAATACATGTGTGAATATATAAACAAACAAAGTGTCACTAGTATGCCTCTACTTGACTAGCTCGTTAATCAAAGATGGTTATGTTTCCTAACCATGAACAAAGAGTTGTTATTTGATTAACGAGGTCACATCATTAGTTGAATGATCTGATTGACATGACCCATTCCATTAGCTTAGCACCCGATCGTTTAGTATGTTGCTATTGCTTTCTTCATGACTTATACATGTTCCTATGACTATGAGATTATGCAACTCCCGTTTACCGGAGGAACACTTTGTGTGCTACCAAACGTCACAACGTAACTGGGTGATTATAAAGGTGCTCTACAAGTGTCTCCAAAGGTACTTGTTGGGTTGGCGTATTTCAAGATTAGGATTTGTCACTCCGAATGTCGGAGAGGTATCTCTGGGCCCTCTCGGTAATGCACATCACATAAGCCTTGCAAGCATTACAACTAATGTGTTAGTTGTGAGATGATGTATTACGGAACGAGTAAAGAGATTTGCCGATAACGAGATTGAACTAGGTATTGGATACCGACGATCGAATCTCGGGCAAGAAACATACCGATGACAAAGGGAACAACGTACGTTGTTATGCGGTCTGACCGATAAAGATCTTCGTAGAATATGTAGGAGCCAATATGGGCATCCAGGTCCCGCTATTGGTTATTGACCGGAGACGTATCTCGGTCATGTCTACATTGTTCTCGAACCGTAGGGTCCGCACACTTAACGTTACAATGACAGTTATTATGAGTTTATGTATTTTGATGTACCAAAGGTTTTTCGAAGTCCCGGATGTGATCATGGACATGACGAGGGGTCTCGGAATGGTCGAGACATAAAGATCGATATATTGGATGACTATATTCGGACACCGGAATTGTTCCGGGTGATTCCGGATAAAACCGGAGTGCCGGAGGGGTTACCGGAACCCCTGGGGGAAGTAATGGGCCTTATTGGGCCTAAGGGGAGAGAGAGGGCAGCAGCCCAGGAGGTGGCGCGCCCCCCCTCATGGGGAGTCCGAATAGGACTAGGAGGGGGGGCGCGGCCCCCCTTTCCCTCTCCCTCTCCCTCTCTTTCCTTCCCCCTCCCTATTCCTAGTTGGACTAGGAAAGGGGAGTCCTACTCCCACTAGTAGAAGGACTCCCCCCTCTCGTTGGCGCACCCAAGGGCCGGCCGGCCTCTCCCTTGCTCCTTTATATACGGGGGCAGGGGGGCACCCTAGAACACACAAGTTGATCTTCGTGATCGTTCCTTAGCCGTGTGCGGTGCCCCCCTCCACGATATTACACCTCGATCATATTGTAGCGGTGCTTAGGCGAAGCCCTGCGACAATTAAACATCAAGATCATCACCACGCCATCATGCTGACGAAACTCCTCCCCGAAGCTTTGCTGGATCGGAGCCCGGGGTGCGTCATCGAGCTGTACGTGTGTCAAGAACTCGGAGGTGCCGGAGTAACGGTGCTTGGATCGGTTGGACCGGGAAGACGTACGACAACTTCCTCTACGTTGCGTCAACGCTTCTGCTTCGGTCTACGAGGGTACGTAGACAACACTCTCCCCTCTCGTTGCTGTGCATCACCATGATCTTGCGTGTGTGTAGGAATTTTTTTGAAATTACTACGTTCCCCAACAGGGGTCACATCGATCGTGAGTCTCTGCTCGTTACCGCGCGTTCCTAATCCACTACGATTTGGATATTTGATCCGAGGGGCCTCTGGCCTGATAGCACTAACCATCACGTGGGCATAGTATGGGTGTTCTGCGTGGTATACATCAGCCGAAGCTTAATAGACGTCAGCGACTGAGCGGCGCGCGCCGGGTTGGACTGGAAAGCACCTACCTTGTTGAAGGAGGTAGCTAGGTCTGCTCACCGGCCGCCCACGCAACGTGCAGGAGTTCCCGGGGAGATGGCCCATGACCCCTGGGGGCATAGGTTTAGTCCGGCGTGCTGGCCTCTCTATTAAGCCTAGGTCGGGTTGCGGCGTATTGTTTGGCCGAGGCCGTGCATGACCCAGGAAAGTGTGTCCGTCCGGAGTAATCAAGTGTGGTGGGTAAGTTGGTGCACCCCTGCAGGGAAGAAAACATCTATCGATAGCCTGTCCTACAGTAACGGACACTTGGAGTTGTATCCCGATCGATACAACTAGAACTGAATACTTGTGATGAGAACTGGATGATGATGAGAACTGGATTGTGATGATAACTGGATAGTATGGCTCTGGGATTGCTTTCTCGCAGGGAGTCGAGAAAGGATCTCTGGCCGAGGTTGATAACACTTCTACTGCCTTACTTTATGCTTCTCTACTCCCTCCTGTTGCTGCAAGATGGTGGTTTCCAGAAGATGCTAGTCTTCGATAGGCTAGGCTTTTCCCTTCCCTTCTGGCATTCTGCAGTTTAGTCCACAGATACAACCCATTCCTTTGATACAGATGCATACTTAGTTTAGATCTGATGTAAGTCTTGCGAGTACTTTGGATGAGTACTCACGGTTTCTTTGCTACTTCTTTTCCCCATACCCGATTGTTGCGACCAGATGACGGATCCCAGGAGCCAGACGACGCCACTGATGACTACTACTACCCGGAGGATGCCTACTACTACGTGAAGACCGTAGACGACTAGGAGTAGTTAGGAGGCTCCCAGGCAGGAGGCCTTGCCTTTTCGATTGTTGTTGCTTTTGTGCTAGCCTTCTTAAGGTAATCTTGTTTAACTCATGTCTGTACTCAGATATTGTTGCTTCCGCTGACTCTTGTGTTTATGAGCTTATGTATTCGAGCCCTCGAGGCCCCTGGCTTGTAATATAAAGCTTGTATCTTTTTAATTTGTGTCTATAGTTGTGTTGTGATATCTTCCCGTGAGTCCTTGATCTTGATCGTACACATTTGCGTGTATGATTGAATCGAGGGCGTCACAAAACCTCTGCACTTGGAGGCCCAACAATGTCTACAAGAAGAAGGTTGTGTAGTAGACATCAAGCTCTTTTCTGGCACCGTTGCTGGGGAGGTTAGCGCTTGAAGGTATATCTTTAGATCTTGCAATCAAGTCTTTTAGTTTCTTGTTTTTATCACTAGTTTATTTTATAAAAGAAAACTATAAAAAATGGAATTGAGTTTGTCTCATACGCTTCACCTTTTTAATATCTTTCATGAGTATGATGGAAAGGATAATTGTGCTCAAGTGCTAGAAGAAGAAATCTATAAAATGTTTGGCACTAAATATTTGAATGATGGGCATGATTGCAATGTTGTTGGTACGAATTCCTTGAATATCCATGATGCTAATGATATGCAAAGCGACAAGCTTGGGGAAGCTATGTTTGATGAAGATGATATATTTTGTCCCCCAAGTTTTGATGAGCAAATTTATTATGATGAAAGCATGCCTCCTATCTATGATGATTATTGTGATGACACGTATGCTTTAAAGAATAATGATAACAATGAAACTTGTCATCTTGATCTTAATTTTCAATCACATGATAGTTATTTTGTTGAGTTTGCTCCCACTATTATTCATGAGAAGAATTTTGCTTGTGTGGAGAGTAGTAAATTTTGTATGCTAGTAGATCCTGAAAAGAATGATTTATGTGATGGTTATATTGTTGAATTCATTCATGATTCTACTGGAAATTATTATGAGGGAATAATATATTCTTGTAGGAATTGCAATAATATCAAGTTTCCTCTCTATGTGCTTAAAGTTTTGAAGTTATGCTTGTTTTACCTTCCTATGCAAGTTGATTCTTGTTCCCACAAGTTGTTCGCTCACAAAATCCCTATGCATAGGAAGTGGGTTATACTTAAATGTGCTAGTCATATTCTTTATGATGCTCTCTTTATGTTTCAATTCTTATCTTTTATGTGAGCATCATTGAAATCATCATGCCTAGCTAGGGGTGTTAAACGATAGCGCTTGTTGGGAGGCAACCCAATTTTGTTTTTGTTCGTTGCTTTTTGCTCCTGTTTAGTAATAAATAAATTATCTAGCCTCTGTTTATATGTGGTTTTATGCTTTTAATTAGTGTTTGTGCCAAGTAGAACCTTTGGGAAGACTTGGGGAAAGTCTTGTTGATCTTGCTGTAAAAAAACAGAAACTTTAGCGTTCACGAGAATTGCTGCCATTTTTATTTGGAAAGTGATGTTTAGTTAATTGTTTTTGAAGATGATTAATAGATAAATTCCTAAGGTCCAGAAATTTATTTGAGAATTTTATGAGTTTCAGAAGTATACTTGTTATCCAGATTACTACAGACTGTTCTGTTTTTGACAGATTCTGTTTTTCGTGTGTTGTTTGCTTATTTTGATGAATCTATGGCTAGTAAAATAGTTTATAAACCATAGAGAAGTTGTAATACAGTAGGTTTAACACCAATATAAATAAATAATGAGTTCATTACAGTACCTTGAAGTGGTGATTTATTTTCTTATACTAACGGAGCTTACGAGTTTTCTGTTAAGTTTTATGTTGTGAAGTTTTCAAGTTTTGGGTAAGGATTCGATGGACTATGGAATAAGGAGTGGCAAGAGCCTAATCTTGGGTATGCCCGAGGCACCCCAAGGTAATATTCAAGGATATCCAAGAGCCTAAGCTTGGGGATGCCCCGGAAGGCATCCCCTCTTTCGTCTTCGTTCATTGGTAACTTTACTTGGAGCTATATTTTTATTTACCACATGATATGTGTTTTGCTTGGAGCGTCAATTTATTTTGTTAGGATTTGCTTGATGTTATTTAGAACAATGTTTTGCATCTTTTATTTCAATAAAAGTGGCATTGATAGTCTTTACTATGCCTATTTTAGAAGTCCACATGTTGATGTTTGAAAACAGAAAGTTTACCGCTGTTGCAATAATTCCCTAGAAAATTCAGAATGTGATAAAATGTTGAAACCTTTTTCATATTAAGCTCTGATAAATTTACTACAGTGGGAATTTCCTTTCATATTTTGTGGATTTAGGGAAGTATGGATGTTGCTGCATTCTTTACAGACTGTCCTGTTTAGGCAGATTGCTGTTATGTTTGCATTGTTTGCATATGTTTGCTTCTTTAATGATTCTATTTGAGGATAGGACTATTAAATATGCAGAGGCATTTAGTATGCAATGTTGTATAATAATTTTAGGGATTTTCTACAGTAGAGTATGATAAGGTTTTGGCAATGGTTTGTACTAACTTATCTCACGAGTCCTTGTTGAGTTTTGTGTGGATGAAGCTTTTGAGATTTAGGGAGACCTTGATATGAGAGGAATTAAGGAGACACAAAAGCTCAAGCTTGGGGATGCCCAAGGCACCCCAAGATAATATTTCAAGAATTCTCAAGCATCTAAGCTTGGGGATGCCCCTGTTGGCATCCCATCTTTCTTCTTCAACAATTATTGGTTAGTTTCGGTTGATCCTAAGTTTTTGCTTCTTCACATGATGTTTGCCATTCTTAGAATGTCATTTTATTTTTCTTTGCTTGCTGTTTGAATAGAATACCAAGATATGAAATTGTTAAATGTTAGAGAGTCTTCACATAGTTGTATAATTATTCGACTACTCATTGATCTTCACTTATATCTTTCGGAGTAGTTTGTCGTTTGCTCTAGTGCTTCACTTCTATCTTTTAGAGCATGGTGGTAGTTTTATTTTGAAGAAAAATATGAACTCTCATGCTTCACTTAGGTTATTTTGAGAGTCTTAAATAGCATGGTGATTTGCTTAAAATCCTAATATTCTAGGTATACAAGATTAGTAAAAACTTTCATATAGAGTATTGAATACTAAGAGAAGTTTGATGCTTGATGATTGTTTTGAGATATGGAGGTAATAATATGAAAGTCGTGCTAGTTGAGTAGTTGTGAATTTGAGAAATGCTTGTGTTAAAGTTTGCAAGTCCCGTAGCATGCACGTATGGTAAACGTTGTGTAACAAATTTGAAACATGAGGTGTTATTTGATTGTCCTCCTTATGAGTGGCGGTCGAGGACGAGCGATGGTCTTTTCCTACCAATCTATCCCCCTAGGAGCATGCACGTAGTGCTGAGGTTTTTGATGACTTGTAGACTTTTGCAATAAGTATGTGAGTTCTTTATGACTATTGTTGAGTCCATGGATTATACGCACTCTTACCCTTCCATCCTTGCTAGCCTCTTCGGTACCGTGCATTGCCCTTTCTCACATTGAGAGTTGGTGCAAACTTCGCTGGTGCATCCAAACCCCGTGATATGATACGCTCTTTCACACATAAACCTCCTTATATATTCCTCAAAACAGCCACCATACCTACCTATTATGGCATTTCCATAGCCATTCCAAGATATATTGCCATGCAACTTTCCACCGTTCCGTTATTATGACACGCATCATCATTGTCATATTGCTTTGCATGATCATGTAGTTGACATCGTATTTGTGGCAAAGCCACCTCTCATAATTCTTTCATACATGTCACTCATGCATCATCGCAATCCCAGTACACCGCCGGAGGCATTCATATAGAGTCATATTTGTTCTAGTATCGAGTTGTAATCATTGAGTTGTAAATAAATAGAAGTGTGATGATCATCATTTTCTAGAGCATTGTCCCAAGTGAGAAAAAAAAGAATAAAAAAAAGAGAAAGGCCATAAAAAAAGAGAAGGCCCAAAAAAATTAAAAATAAAAAAAATGAGAGAAAAAGAGAGAAGGGACAATGCTACTATCCTTTGCCACACCTGTGCTTCAAAGTAGCACCATATTCCTCATGATAGAGAGTATCTTGTTTTGCCACTTTCATATACTAGTGGGAATTTTTCATTATAGAACTTGGCTTGTATATTCCAACAATGGGCCTCCTTAAGTGCCCTAGGTCTTCGTGAGCAAGCAAGTTGGATGCACACCCACTTAGTTTCTTTTGTTGAGCTTTCATACATTTATAGCTCTAGTGCATCCGTTGCATGGCAATCCCTACTCCTTGCATTAACATCAATCGATGGGCATCTCCATAGCCCATTGATTAGCCTCGTTGATGTGAGACTTTCTCCTTTTTTGTCTTCTCCACATAACCCCCTCATCATATTCTATTCCACCCATAGTGCTATATCCATGGCTCGCGCTCATGTATTGCGTGAAGGTTTATGAGTTTGAGATTACTAAAGTATGAAACAATTGCTTGGCTTGTCATCGGGGTTGTGCTTGATGAGAGCATTCTTGTGTGACGAAAATGGAGCATGACTAAACTATATGATTTTGTAGGGATGAACTTTCTTTGGCCATGTTATTTCGAGAGGACATAATTGCTTAGTTAGTATGCTTGAAGTATTATTATTTTTATGTCAATATGAACTTTTATCTTGAATATTTCGGATCTGAATATTCATGCCACAATTAAGAAGAATTACATTGAAATTATGCCAAGTAGCAGTTTGCATCAATTTTTTTGTTTTTATCATTTACCTACTCGAGGACGAGCAGGAATTAAGCTTGGGGATGCTGATACGTCTCCAACGTATCTATAATTTTTGATTGCCCCATGCTATATTATCTACTGTTTTGGATGTTTATGGGCTTTATTATACACTTTTATATTATTTTTGGGACTAAGCTATTAACCCAGAGCCCAGTGCCAGTTTCTGTTTTTTTGCCTATTTTAGGGTTCGAAGAAAAGGAAAATCAAACGGAGTCCAATTGACCTGAAACTTCACGGAACTCATTTTTGGAAGAAAGAAGCCCAAAAGACTTGAAGTGCACGTAAGGGAAGCTTCAAGGAGGCCACGAGGTAGGGGGCGCCCCCCCGGCACGCCCTCCACCCTCGTGGGCCCCTCTTGGCTCCCCTGACGTACTTCTTCCGCCTATATATCTCCATATACCCTAAAAACATCCGACAACACAATAGATCGGGAGTTCCGCCGCCAGAAGCCTCCGTAGCCACCGAAAGCCAATCTAGACCCGTTGCGGCACCCTGCTGGAGGGGGAATCCCTCTTCGGTAGCCATCTTCATCATCCCGGTGCTCTCCATGACAAGGAGGGAGTAGTTCTCCCTCAGGGCTGAGGGTATGTACCAGTAGCTATGTGTTTGATCTCTCTCTCTCTCTCTTGTGTTCTTGAGGTGATACGATCTTGATGTATCGCGAGCTTTGCTATTATATTTGGATCCTATGATGTTTTCTCCCCCCTCTACTCTCTTGTAATGGATTGAGTTTCCCCTTTGAAGTTATCTTATCGGATTGAGTCTTTAAAGATTTGAGAACACTTGATGTATGTCTTGCCGTGTGTATCTGTGGTGACAATGGGATATCACGTGATTCACTTGATGTATGTTTTGGTGATCAACTTGCGGGTTCCGCCCATGAACCTATGCATAGGGGTTGGCACACGTTTTCGTCGTGATTCTCCGGTAGAAACTTTGGGGCACTCTTTGAGGTTCTATGTGTTGGTTGAATAGATGAATCTAAGATTGTGTGATGATATCGTATAATCATACCCGCGAATAGTTGAGGTGACATTGGAGTATCTAGGTGACATTAGGGTTTTGGTTGATTTGTGTCTTAAGGTGTTATTCTAGTACGAACTCTAGGGCTGTTTGTGACACTTATAGGAATAGCCCAACGGATTGATTGGAAAGAATAACTTTGAGGTGGTTTCATACCCTACCATAATCTCTTCGTTCGTTCTCCGCTATTAGTGACTTTGGAGTGACTCTTTGTTGCATGTTGAGGGATAGTTATGTGATCCAATTATGCTATTATTGTTGAGGGAACTTGCACTAGCGAAAGTATGAACTCTAGGCCTTATTTCCTATCATTGCAATACCGTTTACGCTCACTTTTATCATTAGTTACCTTGCTGTTTTTATAATTTTAGATTACAAATACCTTTATCTACTATCCATATACCACTTGTATCACCCTCTCTTTGCCGAACTAGTGCACCTATACAATTTACCATTGTATTGGGTGTGTTGGGGACACAAGAGACTCTTTGTTATTTGGTTGCAGGGTTGCTTGAGAGAGACCATCTTCATCCTACGCCTCCTACGGATTGATAAACCTTAGGTCATCCACTTGAGGGAAATTTGCTACTGTCCTACAAACCTCTGCACTTGGAGGCCCAACAATGTCTACAAGAAGAAGGTTGTGTAGTAGACATCAGGCATCTTCTTTTGACTCCTCCACTAGGGAGCTACATTGACTTAGGTCTCCCTCTAGCTCAGAATCACCGTTAGGATCATATTCTGAGCATGAATCTGTAGGTGGAGAGCGTTTGCATTACATTGCATCCAGACTTGATTTCGGTCCCTTAATGCCAAGTTTGACAGCCATGGCATTGTTCTGCTTTATTCTTTTCATGCGCGCAAGCTCATAATAATTATGATGCTGTTCAGAATCTGAGATTCATGAAAACATAAAAAGTAGTCAGATTATCTATGGAATGAATTGCGGATTCAACTCGGAGAGTGTCTCCCTATAAATCCCTGCATATGCAAAGTTCACCTCCCCAACCGTGCTGACCAGACCACACACAGAAATACAAACCCCTTATGTCTCTATAACAGGCAGGCACACATTTCAGAATTGAAGTAGGAACATTAGAATCATATGAAATTCGTATTTGAACAAATAAACTAAGCAATTATGAGTGGCGTAATGTTTAGCTTTAAGGGTGGAGTGTTGGTAGTGCGACACAAAGCAAGTAGGTAGATTGTATTCCATGTAAAAGATCGAAACCTATGTAAAAGCTGGAAATGACACTTTCTTTCTATACAATGCAGTGTTCATTACCCACACATGATGGAAGAGATCATATAGAGAAATACTATTCACTCATGTATACGGTTCCATTATTTAGAAATAGGGTGGTCCACCCTAAAAGAATATTGACAACAAATATGACAAGGCAAGCATAGATGTAGTGAATCAATCATTTACTTGTGAGCTTACTAGGACAAGTATGCAGAATTGTAACTGCAGTAAGAGACCGTCCAAAATCTGAATGAAGAAGTTTGTCTAGCACTTATTGTTTGCAACTAATCGACGTGAATAATTGGATATTATATCGAATGATTAAGAAAGACAAGTAAAATTTTCAACAAACCTGGCTTGCAGTAGAAATCTAGGTCAATGTCACTACGACCAACAATCCAAAATGACTAGTTTTTGTTCCGAGGGCCGGAATTTTGAAAACCCTATGAACTTTAGAGGTACTAAAGATTATCGAAATACATCTGAACCATTAAGTGTAGGTAGCACTGAGCACACAACAAACCCTAATGACAGTCCTGCCTAATGAGTAATGAATCAATTAGAAAATGGGTGATGAGGAGTGGCTGTTGAGTGTTGAGGACGTATCTCAGGATAAATCGGGTTGGCTTGGTGGGTGTTGCACGCTTGAGCCCTGAATGGACTGGGAAGGTAGTCACGGCGGTGCGCCCGGGCAGCGGCGACGCTGTTGGGCGAGCGGCTCCTGGCCTCCTGTTAGTCCGGCGTCTCCTCCTAGAGTCATGCCGTCCGGGGACGGCAAGTCGCGTGCGAGGCAGGCGGCTGGGGGCGAGTAGAGATCGGAAGCGCGAAGCAGAACAGAGGGGAATCGGGGCCTGGGACGACCCAAAATCCTAGGGTGAGCTGGCCCACTGTGGGCACCCTGTAGAGATACACACCCCAGCGGCGAACATGCATTTTTGAAACTAATTTAGGAACATTTAGCTGACCAATTAAACAACTCTGTTTTAATAATATCAGATTCGTATTTGAACAACTAAGCTTGTTTAGCTTGATGGGCCGAGCAGCGTTATTATGACACGAAGCACGTATTCTGATCGTATAGTGATCATAAAAGGGGGAAACTCTAAGCATATTTTTCAGCAAAAGAGGGTTTCCCCTCCGATTTCTATTAAAGAAACCACCACGTAACCAACATGATCAATTAAACCCTAAGCATGATCAATTAAACCGTATTATGGCTGTGCCATGGCAGATTTGAAGCTGCAAACCGGAGAAATGATATTTAGCATCCATTGTTTGCTTTGAACTAAGAACTAAATTCTAAGAGCTGGAAAGAAAGTAGAGTAACCAAGTTAAGATCTATTTTCTGGTTGAGATCAAAAAGTTGAGGAGATATGAAGTACCACCTCTCTTGCGGCGCCGTGTAGGCATCGGGGGTGTGATGGTTGTCGGCGGCGTTGAAGCAGATCTGCGACGGTAGACGGGTGCATCGGGGGATAAGTCCCGTTGCGGTGGAAGAGAAGGTCGTGTGAGCGGCCCCGGCAAAGAGGACGACGGCGCCGATGAAGCGAGAGGATGCGATGCAAGGCTATTGGTCCGTCACCGTGGATGAGAAACGTCCATCTCTAGCAGTGGACGACGCGGTCTTGGTAGGCGCTCCGGCATGGTGGAGTACGGTGGCGATGGATGTGGTGGAGGACGGCGACGATGGATGGGGTGGCGGACAGAGGCTGGTGTGGGGATGGGGTCTTCTAGCGTGGACGGTGTATGAATGGGAAAATGGAGGGAGAGGTACGGGGAACCATGTTTTTGGGACGCGCCTGTCTGAAATATGGGAAAGTTACGAACTTAGCCCCTATTTAAAATTTGGACGTCTCATTGGTTGGTGATAGGACGGTAATCTCGCATCTATCCAATATTTGCCCAGGGCGTTTTTGGGCGAGGAGAGGGTGGTTGGCACCCATGGTTGGCGCCCATGGTGTATGAACGGGGCTGACAGGTAGGGCGGTTGTGTCACGTCTGAGTGAAGTTACAAACCTGCCCCTATTGAAAATATTTGCCTACATCGATTTCGGCCGAGTCAAGTTTGTTTTGCCACCCACCGTGTATGAATGGGGAATGGAGGGAGAAACAGAGGTCTTTCGAACGAGCTTGAATCAAATGAGTTTTGCCGCCCATGTTTGACGCCCACCGTGTCGGAATGTGCTCAGAGGCGGTCGTGTCACGTCTAATTGAAGTTACTAACCTACCCCTATTTAGAGCAGTGGAAATCGGGCCGATGGATTGTCCGTGTAATGGGTAGACAGTAATTTCCATCTCCCAAACACTTGGCTTTGGGTAGCCGACGTGGGAATGGACATTTTGCTACTTCTTTCGAAATTTTGGGACAATAAGCATCCACGTTTACTCTGGCAACTAAATTTGAATCCATTTTGTATTCCTATATGAATCTTTATAAATCATTCTATGTGTTTTTATATATCTTCAAAAGGACGACAAAGATGTATTCCACTGTCATATATGAATATGGTTTACAAATGCCGATACTCAAATTCAGAAACTAGAATCCAGTTTAAGGTGAATTCGAATATTTGGAACACTTCATGTCCAACTCAAATGTCACACGTAGCATAATGTGTACTCCCATTTAGATATGTACACAAGCGATGTATCAAGATTCAAATACTGAGTCAATCAACCAAGAATGTACAGAACTAACAGACATATAAATACTTATAGAGTATATTGATCAATAATATCAACTAACATACATAAGCCAGGCCGCTGTGCTTTTTTTGGCTACAACAACATCCTTTTGTTAGCCAGCATCTTGGCCCTTTCCGATGCGTGCCACTTATGGTCCATCTATACTAGTACTATTGCTGAATGCACATTCAACCCGATTGGCATATTTGTAGGTCTGGCACAGCAATCCAAATAAATGTCTCCGAGTCTTATCAATTACTACAGACTTGTGCTCAAATAAAATTACAAACCAAAAAATAAAAAAACAATTATTACATGATCTCTAAAACAAATGGTTTGATTGATTACATGAACAGACAACACAAAGGTTATTCAACTATGGAAAGAACATTTCACCTATGATTTACCAAGTAGAAATTTAATTTCCTTTTTTCCTTCAGGACCTTAACAATCTGGTCAGTCTCAGCTTGCTTCGTTTTGAAATCCACCAAATATTTAATGGTTATCTTGAGTACTGCTTGTGATTGTGCTGTTTGCTTCCTCAACATGTCAACTTCATCTCCAAGTGCAGAAGCAGAATCTCTTTCTACCACTAGTTTAGCCTCTAAAGCATCAGCAGTTGGCAATTCATAATGCACGATTGGGCCGGTGCCACTGCTGTGGTATGATGCAACGTCCATGGGGACCTCGCTCTTTGATCTGGGGCTAACCTATTTTGCCATTAAAGTTTGGATTCATAAAAGTTGAAGTTAGCAAAACATCTCAACTGAGAGTTATAACAGCAAACCAGTTAAGCAAACAAGGAATTAAAGAGTTTCAATTGGATACTGAAAAGTAGTTATTAACATCATTGTAACCCGCTGTTGCAGCAGCAAAGCAGTTAAACAAACAAGTAGATATTTAAGTTAAGGCAAATAGATAATTCTTAACAGTAAGTATCAAACACATAGATAGGCGCAGTCTACAATATGATTAACAGGCTGTGCCATTAAGTAATCAGTAGCAAACTAAATTAAGCCAAGCAACATAAATGAACAATTTTGCAATAAGTGGCTAACTAAAATTCCAAGAAGCAGGTAACTGAACTTACGCTAGTTCTTTGTACAGGCACACTGCAACTATTTTTTCGCTTACAAGGTTGTACGAAGGAGTCCATAGCATCAATTTCTTGGATACGTAGTCCCAATACTTCTTTCTTGCCACACTACATGGGTAAGTCGAATGGTTAATCTGGTAAGATGGTGCGTCCTTGATATGTTATATGAGGACGTGTAGTCAGACTAGTTGTAGCCAAACACATCACACTGGCTTTTACTGTATATTTCATGTGATTACTTTTGGCATATCGAGATCTAAGCAATCTACAATAGGATGAAAAGACTGGCATCCTCCACATTATTGGCGAACTCAGTTCATAGAAACAAGCAATTCAACCATTCTGTGGGTAAATCAAAAGCGCCACTGAAATATTTTTCACTATCCAATCATCCATGCAAAAAGGGGCGGCGCCACCATAGTGGCTGGTATGGGCGGCCGCTTCAGGTGGCTGGAAAATGTGCACCTAGTTTGAGTCGTCCAGGTTGGCCCATGGTAGTTTTGTTTGTCCCAACGCACGAGCAGGCAATGTAAAAAATGAAGAAAAATGTTTCAATTTGGATGGGCCAATAACTTAATTACAAGGCAGGCCCTATAGTAGGCTCGCGGCCCAAACGAGCGCCTCCCTTATCGATCGACAGCAGGAAAAATCCCAATTCATTCGCTCCAGCCTCTAGTCTGGTTCTCTCCCAACCTAGCCGCCACTGGACAGACCGACACAGCACTTCCTCGCGCCCTCGTTGGAGGGCGGTCGCCGGGTTTCAAGCGAACGGAAGGACAAGAAGATGAAGATCCAACCCTGGGTGTAGCCTGCGTGGGAGGCAGCGGCGGCAGCACGGGCATGGCATCGAGCTTGCGCAAACGGACAGTCGCAGCTTGCAAGAGTAGCATGCGCAACGAGCAGGTACATCACATCCCTGATTATATCTAATTCAACTCTTCAATTTCTGCCCAATAGTTAAACCTGACGGTGTTGTAAAACTGCTTGTATGTAGGGAATCTATGAGAAAATGAAACCAATTTCTACTTATTTTATAACTCCCCAAATCAATACTGAACTGACTAAATCTGATGTATCTAATCAAGTTTCCGGTGCAAACATACAAGCTTATGTTGTTCTTGAGCCTGAAGTGTCTAATGAACAGACTGCTAATGAAGGATTTGATGCAAACATTTTACATGCTCCTGGTGATGAACATATAGTGTCTAATGAGGGATCTGGTGCAAGCATTTTGCAAGCTCATTGAAGGATTTAGTGTCTAATGATGATCTACTATGTTCAGAGAGACAGAGATTTGCAGGCATTGATGACAAGCAAATTATAGTGCATTTTCATAGCTTGAGGAAACATCGAGGCCATCTACCAGAAAGTCCCCGTATCATGACAACATAGCATAAATACTTTTCTAATCTGTTGTTTGAAACTATTGGCATACTTGTGTAGGATAGATATATTGATATGCAGTTTGTGCACTGGTTATACATGCAATTACACTTTGATATTTTTAGCCAGAGAACGAATAATTCAAGCAGGTACAGACCATGTTTGTAGTCCTTGTACACCATGTTGCATTCTCTGATTTTTGGTGCTTGCATCATTTAGTGTTTATAATCTGAACTACTTTGGATCATTAGCTGGTTTTCAAAGTGCATGTAGCTTCACATTTCTCAAGTTATGTTGATTTCCGAAGTGCAAGTGCCTTTGTATTTTTTAAGTTAAATGTTCGCCCCTGGTAACTTGAATTCGTGGATCAGCCACTGAACACAAATCATACACGAATGCAAGTATGAATTAAATGAAACGCAGGGACTTACGCTAGCTCGTTGTACAGGCTCACTGCAGCTCTGCTTGCGCTTGGGATGTTCCATGTACAAGTCCATGTTACCACTTGCTTGGATGTGCAGGCCTTGTGCTCCTTGCATCCCCCTCTGCATTTTTGACACAGCGAATGGTTGATCAAATAAGAGGAATCGACCTTGATGTTGTACCGGAGGACAGATACTTACAAGGTTATACGGGTGTGCAGGATGTGTACCAGATCCCGTAGCGCCGTCATGCTTCGCTAAAAAATGGATTTGCTTGTTTCAAATGATATCTCCAGAAGAAATAAGAGTTAAAGTTAGAGTTGCATATGCGTGTAAGCTAAGAGAGTAGTGAAAGGATATCCAAACATCGTCGGAACAGTGCACAAGGGAGTGATGTGTGGATACCTAGTTCGGGCCGGCGTTTGGGCATGCTCACCTAGCTAGAGTGCGGGTCACTTCAGAGCCGTCGAGGGTGATGCGCTGGCGTTGGCTGGCCGCGCACGGATGCATATCTTGAGTGGCTGTAGAGCGCTACGATGCAGTGGACGAGACCATTGGTGAAGACCCAACAGCCTCGGGGGGCGGAGGTGCGACGATGTGCTTGGTGAAGTAGCCCCGGTGAGTTGGGATGGCGTCGGTGAAGTGCACCTGATGCGGTGGAACTCGGTGTCTGTGAGGCACGTCGGTTGCGGCGGCCAACATTGTCGGTGGACCACCCGGTGCGGTGGACGAGGGCGTTGATGAGGTAACTCCGGTGCAGTGGTGAAGCGCGACCGTCGTCTTCGTCGTCGTCATCTGGCACAGAGGTGGGGAACGGTGGGGAAAGAGACAAGACGAGGGGCGATTCGAGGGTTGGCGGTGAATTAGGGATTTGAGCAATCTGGGCGCGGAAGGGGACGGTGGAGAAGAGAGATTTTACAGGGATGGAATTGGGGCCGCCAGATATTTCAATCCGAAATGTGGAAGCGCGAACTTATATTGTCATCATCCTTTTTTTGGGGGGAGGGGGGTGAGTGGCTGGGTGCTACACGTCCGTACGACACACGCGACCACCCCGACAGGACTATGCTTCGATGCCTTAAGGCACCTGCCTTTCTGTCCATGACATGTGGGCCCAACAGGTGGCTGGACCACATGTCAGTGACCCAAAGGCAGTTGCCTTTAAGGCACCGAAGCAGCGTCCACCCCGACATGACCCTGGTCTGCCTGGTACGCCTACATTTGAGAATGCAAACAAATCTTCTTTTATTTGCAAACAAATCTATATGTATTACCATGCCCGTGTTTTCCTTGCAATAATTAGTCATTCCAAACGAGATACTCCATCCGTTCACTTTTGTAAGTTGTTTCAGACAACTTAAAATGAATTGTTTTGCACATTGTCTGAAATGTCTTCAAGGTCTTATAAAAGTGAACAGAGGGAGTACTATAAATTAATTAATGAGGAGTTATTTGAAAAAAAAAATCGAAACGGTACCCACGCTAATGTGGATTATAGTGTGTGTCACATAATTAGTTATTTGAATTAGAGTGTGTGTCACGTAGTTAGTTATTTGAATTAGAGTGTGTGTCACGTAGCGATCTCCAATTCTAACGTGGATTTCGCATTTCACTGTATCCACGCTACTTTTTTTAATACAAATTCATATGTATGATGAACACCATGGTAGTGAGAAAACTTTTGGATGGATTCAAACATATGACCTACAAAATAGCACAACAAACTAAGTCAATGTCAACTTTTCGAAACTTAGTATGGCATGAATTCGAAATAATTACCCGTATGCTTGGCCCTTGGTTCAAATCTGACCATGTACACCGAATTGAACATCGATATTAAGTCTTGTACTATGTACATTCAAATATTGTTTTTAGCCCCCCCCCCCACACACACAAACGCTACATACTTCCTGTATCGGTCAATCTTCCTCTCCTAACCACCTTAGGAAGCTATCGGTTTCCAACACACGTTCATTCTTTCTCTCCATTTTCGATCTCTAAGTCTCTCAACTACACAACCCCTTTTTCCACTCTGTTACCAAATGTATTTACCTCACACACCTGCCATTGCACCCCATGCCGAGCTCTCTCTCCCCCCTCTCCCTCTCACCCTCTCGCGCTAAATACATGAATTGCCTATCTAGCCCCCCAACCTCTCGTGCGCACGCACACACGTTGTATATCTAGGTCACTCCCTCGAGACTGTCTCACTCTTTCTTCCGCACGGCGGGCCACACTTGCTCAATCTTGCTCTCTTTATCCGAGTCTCATTTAACCTCGTTTTCTTTCACACATAAATGATATATCTCCCTGTTCGGGCCTCGATCGACACAGTCTATACTCTCTCACGCAGATTGTCTATCTAGGTCAGTCCATCCAAGCCGCCGCCACTCTTTCGACCTCATGGTGGGCCACGCTCACTCAATCTCTCTCTCTCTCTCTCTCTCTCTCTCTCCGTATGTCTCGATTGACCTCGCTCTTTCTCGGACAAAAACAATATATCACCATGTTTGAGCCCAATTCGACCTATTCACATTGTATACTCTCTCACGCACATCGTCTATCTAGGTCACTCTCTCCAACCCATCTCACTCTTTCCATCGCACGGCGACCCTATGTGATCGGTTGACCTTGCTTCCTCCCACGCACAAAATATATCTACACATCTGTGACTGGATCATCTCTCAAGCTCTATCTTACAGCCCTCACCCTTGCCAAAAAGCTCAATCGGACAATATATCTCCAGAGCATATATATTTGTTCAATGAATGTCGGACCACACTCACTTTGTCTCTCTATCTATATGTCTCTCGATTGACCTCGCTTTCTCACACCGTATCTTCCACGCGTTGAAGCTACTACCTCTCCATCCCTCACAAAGCCGGAGCTATTTACATTGCGAGGGGCACTCCAACCTTGGATTAATTTGTGTAGGCATTTATTCCGGTCGGTTTAGATTATATTTTCGTAGCATTCGGCCCACAACTACTCCGAACACCGTTGCAACCCATGCAACTCCCCTAGTTGATTTCCCTCTGGCTCGACCATCCCTCTCTCGCACGTCCTTTCTCGCCTTCAACAACGCACCATGGCATTATTGAAAAAACTATGTTGTTCTCTTTAGTTATTATAAATAAGCTACAAAACTACACACCAATAGTCCACTTGAAATGGAACAAATTTCGACCCACAAATTAAAGTGCTACAAACTACACACCGAGGGGCCCACATGCCATGAAACAAATTTGGACCCATATACAAATTAAAAATAAAGGACGAGGATCGAACATGCGACCGGGCCTTCAAGCCGCACGTCAATAGGAAACATACATAGAATAGCAATGTTTGTTGTACCCCCTTTGTTCACATAATGTTTTTATATTACCACAGCCTAATTAATGGATAACATGTAATATTATTTTTAGTACTATTCGCCTTCACTTACTGGTGGGTTCCATGTGTGCTCTCTCTCTCTCTCTCTGTCTCCTCCCCTTCCGTGTTTAGACGCACGGGCAAACAGGAAGAACTCGCGGGCAATGTTGCCGTTGACCATATCTGGACGCGTTCACAAGTCACGGCACCAGTTTCACGTATTAGCAGCACTAGTCAGTGTGTACGTACAATGCACGTTAATTTGGAAGTATATTAAGTGCATGCGGATATTAACTACTAGGATATTATTTGCGTGTTGTCATGTGATTAGCACTATTTTTGGTATGAATTTAGCTGCACGCTAAACGTGTTGAGCGCTCGACATTGAAGCAGTCTAGGTCGTTGGATGACAAGGAATACATGTGGCTTGATGACGTTTTATATTTAATTTGATACAGCTCTAGCAGAACATTCAATCGATCAAACCATACATTTCGTTCAGTCTGGCTCCGACTTTAAATTATACGATGATTGATATAAAATAAACGGAAATGATAAACGTTCGGATTTTAAGCATGGCAATCCGAATGTTTTTCATGGCAAATTTAGATTACGCGGCGGCGGCAGCACTACTAGGAAAAGGGCTATAGATAGGATTGACACTAATGGCGCACCAGGGAAGTAGTGCGCCACTACTATATACTAATGGTGCACCAGTTTGTGATGCGCCATTAGTGTGGAAGACACTAATGGCGCACCAGAAAACAGGTGCGCCACTAGTGATATTTTTTTTTATTTTTACATACATACTAATGGCGCATCCTATGTTGGTGCGCCATTACTAGTTCTAACTAGTAATGGCGCACCAGACAAGGAGTGCGCCAGTACTGAATTTTTTTTATTCTTTTTTTTGCAAAACTACTAATGGCGCACCGCTTCACCGTGCGCCATTAGTAGTTTAAACTACTAATGGCGCACCCTGTAAAAGTGCGCCATTAGTATATATTTTGATATCATGAATATTTTTAAATATCATGGGCACTTTTTCATATCATGAATATTTTTAAATTTCATGGGCACTTTTTGAATTCATGAATATTTTTTCAAATTTGATGATATTTTTTCATATTCAATATGATAAAATATTGAATATTCATGAGGACACTCGATCTCGATCCCCCTCCATCTCGATCTCGATTCCCCCTCCATCTCGATCTCGATCCCACCCGCGCCTCCTCTCCCCTCTTCATTTAAAAAATAATAATAAAAAAGTGTAGACTACAATTGTTGTTAAACAACAATTATTACTGTTTTTATAAAAAATATTACTGTTTCATATTCATATTCATTTTCTAAAAAATTATTACATGCAACAAAAAAAATTACTTATGGCGCACCTCTGGCTGGTACGCCATTAGTAAGATATCCCCTAGCTAATTCCCTCCCTCTTGCCAGATCCCCTTCATCCCTCTCCCTCGCCCCCTAGCTAATTCCCCCCGATGCCCTGACCCACGCACCCTCCGCCGCTCCACCGCCGCTGACGACCCATCGCAACCTCCCCCGCCGCCGCCGACCCCCCGCACCCTCCCCCGCTCCACCGCCGCCGCCGACCCCCTGCACCCTCCCCCGGCCCGCTCCACCGCGGCCGCCGACACCCCGCACCCTCCCCCGCTTTTTGATAATATTTTCAAATAACAAATTTGATGACATTTTCAATTAAAAATAAAATTTTTTTGATGATATTAAAAAAACAAATTTGATGATATTTGATGATATATTTTGTTCTAGTCCTCATGAAAATAACAAATTTGATAAAAAACAAATTATTAGATGCAGCAAGAAATAATGAAAAAAAGAAGTTACTAATGGCGCACCAGAGGAGGGTGCACCATTGCTATCAGAAAAAAAGTTACTAATGGCGCGCCATTGCTATGAGTGTTTTTACGCCATTACTAACATTCCCCCCTCTATAGCTGGATACCCGGCCCTTCGCCCGATACCTCCTTCCCTCTTCCTCGCCAGACCCCCTTCCATCCCTCGCCACACCCGCTCTGGCTCCCCCGCGCCGCCGCCCCCGTGCCCCCTGACCCGCGAAGCACGTGGCCGCCGGCCTCCCCACGACCAACCGAGGCGCCTAGGAGGACCGCCATCGTCTTCCTCTTCGACTACGAGGACCCGGACGAGCTCGGACGCCCTCGAGCCACCCCTTCGACGCCGCCACCGACCCCGACCCCTCCGGCGACTGGCCACGCCCGCCCAGGTACCTCTCCTCCTTCCTCCCTCTCCACCCTTCCTCCCCATTCCCTCCCTCCCTAGTTCTTCTTGCTATATGGATCAGAACATATGGAGCATTACTATTGCTATATGGAGCATTACTATTGTTCTTCTCTGAACCATTACCATTCCCTCCCTCCCTAGTTCTTCCTCCCCATTAATTTGCAGGATTAGAACAAGTTTGTAACATGATGCTCTACAATGTTGATTAGGTGCATTACTATTGCTATATGGAGCAGCAATTTACTATTGCTATATGCTCTAGTTTGTATCAATGTGATTGTAGTTTTTCTTGTCATCAAGTTTAGTTGATGTTTATTTAAATATAGCTTATATGATCAGCCACTCTATGTATGATTGTGGCTTGAAGGTTTTGGAAGAACGTTTTTCCTTCAAATTCTATCTGGTGGCATTGTCCTAGACTCCCTAGCTGTGTTGTTAATTGTGCTTCTATTAAAAGAATTGGGAGTTACTCACTGTACTAGAACTCTGTAGGTTGAATTTTGGTTAAATAATACTGACGTTATGAGAATGTAAGCACCTATTATTGCTACTGATATTATTGGCTCATTGCTGCCTTTGTGCAATGCAGAACTGTTAAGAGTGATTTGGAGGATTCAAGATTCTGTGAAGCTCTTTTGACATTTAAAACTCAGAACTGAAGGTACTTAATAAACTCAAAAGCATTGATGATAACTCTTTTTTCCTAGAAACAGAGGTAGTTTACATATTGCATTGCTGGTGTTTGTTTATGTTCAGAGTTTAAGCATGTGTAGTGTAGTGTAGTGAGCTTGTTCTAGTGTAGTGAGGTCTGAACCATTGCACGATGTAGTGTAGTGTAGTGAGCTCTGAACCATGTTTAGTGTTGAGTACTTCAAGTTTACTGAACCTATTCATTTTTGTGGACTTAGTGAACATGATAAGACAAGCCAGATGCTCTATTTTTAATTAACAGTAATCCATGATCAGCAACAGTTTCTTTCACTAATTTTCAGTTAACAGCAATCCATGATTTTTTCCAGCTAAAACTATTCATGATTTTTTTGGGGTGACCTATTAGATCTGGAATGGAAGCTCACATAAGTTGAGCTGATTTTTGTCCATATGAAAGCAGAGGACCATATGGTCTGTGGCCTTTTCATCCATATGAAAGTAGAGGCACATTGTGGTGCTAGTTTGCTGGGTTTTGTCTCCGCCCATCGTGTCGTGATGATTTTGCAGGTACCCCGAGAGGCCCTTGAGTTTGCCGGAATGTCGATTAACTTCCGTTCCGGAAAATTCGGGTACTCCATATGTCTTATTTTCAGCAAAGGTCATGCTGAAATTTTCCGTGAATTTTAGCATGACTTTGCTAAAAATTGGACATATGGGGTACTTGCTACTAATGCATGGCCCGGGGTATCTTAGTACTTAATTAAGTAGGATCAACTGCCCCGCCATTCTTGCTGCATTAAACCATAGGTGGCAATAGAGCCAAGTGATTAGGCCCAACTTAGAATTCTCGTTAGCATCGATAAACCCTAGATGATAAACCCAACATAGGTGGCAATAGAGCCAAGTGATTAGTGCCAAGTGATTAGGCCCAACCTAGGGTGCCTCGGTGTCGATGAGAACCTAAATGATGTACGCTTAGGCTTTTAGGATGCCTCGGCGTCGACAAAACCTAAATGATGAAAGCTTAGGCTTTTAGGGTGCCTCGGTGTCGACAAACCGTAAATGATGTAGTTTTGAATTATGAACGTAGGATATGTCGTCATGATCATCGGACGACGAAAGTCTCCCGGCGGAGTGCGACTGGTGCCACGATGATCGAGATCTGTGAGACATGCCTCACCTGGACGATGATTGGCGCTTCAGCATTAAGCTCGAGGAGACCTTCGAAGTTGAAACGGTACACAACAATGACAAGTGTTATTTTCATAATTAAGCATGACTTCAACTATTTCAACGTGTAATTTTCATCTTTTACAATTCGAGTATAGCTTATCCCATGCCATGCAAGACGCTATGTCTTGGAGAGGATGGATTTTGAAGACCATGAAATTTATGAAACAAAGAAAATTCACCTAAGGACTCATCACGATGTGGACTTTGAAGTAAATCTATATAATTCTGAGAGCGTAACCCATTTTTGTTGAAAAAATTGGGAAGCATTTTGCAAGATGTATGGTTTTGATGAGGGTATGCTTATCACCATGGATCTTGGTAATCCTGACATCAACCAAGACAATATGGACATTTGGGTCCTTGTTGATACGCCTCCAGTTCTACCGCTATGTGAGTTTCTCAAACATAGTTATTAGCTAATTTATATTGTTTATTTCAAAATAGTTGACAGCTTATTTCCATTGACAGCTTATTTTTATTGTTCAAAGAATGTGCGGGAGATGGTAGACAAAACCCACTACACCGATGGCTCCGAATTAACAACTTACAAGGAGAAAAATCATTTGGTCGGATTTTGTACTGACATTGAGAATTACAATATCTACAATCAAACTCCTCAACATTATGGTAAATACGTGCCACTAGTGCATGTGTTCAACTACGATAACTACCATGGAGATACCCTGGTAAGATTTTTACTATTACGACATCCATGCATCTTTTGCATACTTCTAAAACTAGTACATCATTGCTAACTATGAAGTTATTACTATGTTTTTCAACAGATAATCCCAGAGAATTGTGTACCTCATATGATGTATCTGAAAGGTAGTGTTAATGTTTTGAACATACAGCCAGGTCTTCTTATGTCGTGGAACTATCACGGCAGATGTCCTTAGTGTCAGGACTTAGTCGCGAGGCCAACACATCTATGTGGTAGCTTGAGAGGGGTTGAGCGGGATGAGAGACGCGATGTTTTACCCAGGTTCGGCCCCTCACGGTGGACGTAAAAGCCTACATCCTGCTTCATATATGTTGATGATGATCACAGTTACAAGAGTGCTCTATCTCGAGAGCTATTGTCTAAACCTAACTTGTCCAACTTGTGGAACTTGTCAATATTGTCCCTCTTGGGGTGCCCTGCCCCTCCTTATATATGTTGGAGGGGCGGGTTACATGTGGAGTCCTATTAGGATTAGGACTAGTCTACCTCTAATACAAACCGGATACAAGTCCAGGTCTTAGCTCCTTGTAAGATAATGTTCCTCATGCCTTTCCTCTTAAACCGGCCCACCGTTAAACGTGAACCGGCCTTCTGGGCTTTGGGCCTTGTCATCCGTCGATCCCGCACGCTGGATCACGAGTGAGTCATAATGACCAGGTGGGCTGCTTGTAAACCGCCAGGTCAGGGCGGGTCGCCAGTAACTCGCCAAGTGTCAGCGGGGTCTTCAGATAAACCGCCAAGTCCGGCCGGGTTAACTTCCGGCCGGTTTACACCGCGGGGTATATCCCCGACATTAGCCCCCAAGTTTAGCTTGGATTTATTCATGGTAAACTTATGCTGCAAAATAAACACAAGAACACATTTGATAGATTATGCTCTGGGTTAAGAATTTTTGTAAACCGGTACCTGATCATCCTTAAGTCCTTGTTATTTCCTCCTTCTGGGAAATCCGGGTCAACAGACCAGCTTCATAATCAATTTGCCGACATTGGCTTGTCACCAAGAAATATTGTGAAGAATAACTCCTTTGACTCAGCTCCGCCGGTTTAAGAAATATGGGTCTGAAAATACTTATGTAATATTCAGCCGGCTTGAAGATGTAAAACTTGTCGGTTTAATATTACCAAAATGGCCGGTTTATAAATATTGATGGCGCCGGGTCATAATTGTTGTCGACACCGGGTCATCTAATTGATCTTCCTGATTTGCTCAAAACTAATAAAATGAAGATGTTCCTCCTTTATATGCATAATACCTATAGCCCCCAAGTCTTAAGAGGAGAACACAATGATAACTTAAGACTTGCTCCAATAAGTGTTTCAACTTTGAAGAAATCCGGTTTGTTCATCTCGATCATATAAACTGAATACTCCATATATGTAGCCCCCAAGTGCCGAGTTGTCATGCTTGCAGCAACCTGGGACTTGCAATTGCTTATAAAAACTTCAATCAGTGTATCCCCCAAGGGCCGGGTCATTATGCAATAATTAGCAGGGACTTTATAAATATAATCATGTAGACTTGAGCAGTGATGTGTAGCCCCCAAGGGCCGGCTTAGTAAGATAATAATGAACCAGGACTTGATATATACTTCAATGAAAATAACATCTGATAATGTAGCTTCCATCGTAGGGCTTGAACCCACGTCCACAAGGTTAAGAGCTTTGTGTTTTACCAACTGAGCAATGGATCCTTCAATATTATGGACAAAAACTTGTGTACCTTGAATTGTTGACAGGAGCAATTGGTAGCCCCCAAGGTCTGACTCATTATGATGTGATGAGTTGGGTCTTCGATGGGGTGAGCAAAAATTACTTTGCATTAGCCCCCAAGTGTCATGGTGCATGCTTGCAGCGACATGAGACTTGCATATTTGATATAATCTCAACTTAAATAATGCAGCCCCCAAGTGCCGGGTTGTAAGCCTGCAGCGACTCGGGATTATTCCTTCCATTGTAGAATAAATCATATCCTTTGATAAAATAATAGCCATTGTGCGACTTTTAAAATTCAATAATACCGGTTATTAATAACCATAAAAATCCAGCCATGTTGGCTATTCAAGATAATATAACCTGGTATGAAAACCTTATTCATTCAATACCATAATGAAAATTCAGCCAAGTTTGGCTATTTGAATAATATAACCCAATGATTTATAAGCGCATAATTCCAATGGGGCAATCCAAATATATATATACTGGCGACTTATAGTCCAAAGCCAGGCCGGTTTAACAAACCTGTTTCTGCATACAACAAGTTTAAAGTGTCCTGGCGGTTTACCGCCGGACGGGTCATAATGCCCAACATATACCCTGAGTTTATAACCAAGGCTGCACTTAAGAATAATCAAATATGAAATATATCATACCTGTGACATTGAATCACATTGTTGGTTTTACCAACTTTTTTGTAGTAAAGGTGATAATCCCAATCTTGAGTACTGATAACTCCTTCCATATTGTGCCGGTTTAAGATAAAACCGTACCGGGTTGTGATAAACACCGGTTTAACCACATATAATATTGACGACTCGTAGTCAAACCAGACCGGGTTGATAGTCTCCGGATTATAACTTGATCGTGTACTGACAACTTGTAGTTGACAGCCTAACCGGGTTGATAAACGCCGGTTTGAAAGCATCACAAATCTTATCAAAAGAAAGCAAAACTTAGCAAAAAGCAAATAAAACCGTTGTAGTCGAGGCTTTTCACGGGCTGCCAGGCCCCAAATTCGAGGCTTTTCATGGGCTGCCAGGCCACTGAGTTAAACCATTTTTGCAAATCCTTTTAAGATGGTCCTCAATCCTTAACCAATCATCGTTTTAACTTGACAAGTTCAGGGTCTTCATTTTAGAGTAACTTGTCAAAGTTCGAAGGGTCATACCAGGTTTACCTGGGCGGAGTGACTTACTTAAATAGGCAGGTTAACCCGGGGGTTTAGGTGTATACACCAGGCTTCCAAGCCATGGCTTGATAGCCCATTACAAGTGTAGATTCTAAGTTCATTTCGATAGCAAAGAATCCCCAAGTAACGTTTTGAGCTATGCTCATTGGGTGCCTATGTTTGAGTTGTTGTTTTACAACACTCTCTTTGGCCCCAGATTGATTTGTCTTTGAGCCGATCAAAAGGTGTGACTATGGTTCGGATACAACCAAGCCCCCAAGTGATCAATAATATGATAAGCCAATAAGGCAGGATACCCATGTTTGAACCGCGCATCATGGCAGCAGGTCCTCTTTGGCAATTTTTAACTTTTTGCAAGAGATAAATTCTTCTTGAACCGGGATCTTGAACCGGATATTGAGAGCTTCAAAACTTTATGGGAGACATCTTTCCCTTGAACCGGATTTTAAACCAGAATCATCATTTTCAGCCGGAAATTTTCTGACGGCCTTTAAATTTGCACCAATATGGCGGTTTAGGGTCCTGCATTAAACAACTTTGCAAACCGGAGTAATTGCTCTTTTAAAGAAGGCAATATAAAATATATTGGATGGGTTTCACCTGATATATCATGCCAGGGGTTATCCACCGTGGAGTTGATGATCACCGTCGTGAAGCTGAAAACAATCATCACTGAGTCGGCTGCGGGTGCTGACAGATATTTCGGCTGCAGCGTTTTAAACCGGTGTGGACGAGAGAGTCAGCCGTGGCGTTGTAAACTGGTGCGGTCGCGAGAGATGGCCACAACGCTGTAAGCCGATGCGGTTGTTCGTTGAATAACGACGACCACTTGGGCCGAAATATGTTGGCGTGCCTCCATCTCCGCGGTATAATATCACTTTTTGTCGCCCTGCATAAACAATATTGCAGACCAAGGCAGAGATAAGCTTGTTTTTTGACAAAAACAACATGTGCTAATAAATCAAATTTGGATGGATATCACCTGATTTGTTTGGACGACGGATGACAAGGACGACCGCAGCATCAGAGGCGGCTCAGACAGACAAGTCGGCCACGACATTGTATGCCGGTGCGGACGGGAGAATCGGCCGCAGCGTTGTAAACCAATGCGCACGCGTGAACCGGCCACGAGAGCGGATGGGTGAGCCAATCACAGGCGCAGTCCCGGCTAATTGATGTAAACCGGGCTTGTACGGGCGGCAACTTGTACGCGTCCATTCACTGTGTAATGTGTTATGGACGATCACCGGGCAGGACGTTGCCAGCGCGTACTCCATACCCATGGTATAAACCATGTTTTATAATGAACGAATAATTGTCCTGCATATCATAATATCCGGTCCAAAGTAATTGTTCCCTTGATAAAAACAATATATACCAAGAAATTAGATTTAGATGGATATCACCTAATGTTTTTAATTTGGACAACGGATGATCTGTTCGTCACAATAGAGGCGGTTTACGTGTCTGGCGACTCAATATGGTCCCGGCGGTTCAAGCAGAAACCCTTCGGGTTATTCTCCAGGTCTTTAAACGCCCGACACGGGCGGTGCAGATGTATATGTTGCCTCCGACGCCGGTGCATGAGGACCGGATCATACCTTGGCCATGAGCCCGTTGACCTGTGTATAGCATAGCATATCATGGAAAAAGCTTTGGATGATACTTAGTTGTACCAGTAAAAATTTAGAAAAATAGCACCTGATTTGTTCGTATGGCAGATGATCCATATGTAATATCCATCAATAAATTTGGGAGTGAAGCGCGGCGGGAGGTGGAGCAACGAAGACAATTTTGATGTGGCTGGGTGTGCAGTACTGCTAAACACGGGCCGGCCCTCGGCGAGCGGTGACTTAACGCTGGCCGTAGCGGAAGCGGCTCATCGCGTAGTAAAGGGCTCAAAACAGAGACGAGACGAGTCAGCCCGCCGGCGGAGACAGCGTAAGCCGACTGCATGTTAAAGCGGCGGTGGCCGTTGACCACTGTGGTGACGCATCTGCTTCACGTGCACTACTACTTGAAGTAGTACCTTTCCTTCTATCTTTGCTCCATGCTCGTGGACGTTGCAGCAACAGCGTACACTGATACGCCTTGGGACTTGATGCGAGCGCCCGGATGATTGTTTCTCACATCCAACTTGTACTAGTAGCACTTGGTCCTTTTGAAAAAGCTGGCCGCAAACCTAGGGTGCCACGCCATGCAATAATGACGCTCCGAGTTGGGTTTGGACATGGACGACAGAACCGCCAAAGTCTTTTGGTCTCGGCGAGTTGCACGTCATGTTGATTGATTTCAGATGCAAGATTTCGACCCTCAGCGACAACGGAAATTAATCCAGCCCCGATGGATCATCTGGTGGTATCCGCTGGCGCATAAACGCGACTCTAATTTTCTCCTTTGATCTTGAAATCTTGTATACATCGCTTTGACTGTTTGTTGATGATGTTGTCTTCTGCGTCGACTTCTTTTCATCCGGAAAATTGTGAACTTCTCGATCCTTTTAGAGAAATCCCTTCAAGAACCCAACACCACCATGGCGCAGGGCCCACGGGGGGCGCCAACTGTCGTTGAACTGTCACGGCAGATGTCCTTAGTGTCAGGACTTAGTCGGCGGAGGCCAACGCATCTATGTGGTAGCTTGAGAGGGTTGAGCGGGACGAGAGACGCAGATGTTTACCCAGGTTCGGCCCCTCACGGTGGAGGTAAAAGCTACATCCTGCTTCATATATGTTGATATGATCACAGTTACAAGAGTGCTCTATCCGAGAGCTATTGTCTAAACCTAACTTGTCCAACTTGTGGAACTTGTCAATCTTTCCCTCTTGGGGTGCCCTGCCCCTCCTTATATATATGTTGAAGGGGTGGCGTTACATGTGAGAGTCCTATTAGGATTAGGACAAGTCTACTCTTAATACAAACCGGATACAAGTCCAGGTCTTAGCTCCTTGTAAGATAATGGTTCCCTCCATTGGGCCCCTTTCCTCTTAAACCGGCCCACCCGTTAAACGTGAACCGGCCTTCTGGGCTTTGGGCCCTGTCATCCCGTCGATCCCGCATGCCGGATCGACCCAGTATGTGGCGACCCGACCCGAAATGGATCAAGCGCTCTGTGCTCAGGTGTCATCCCTGGATCAGTAATGCTGACACCACACAGTACATCGAAGGATTTATAGCAGAGTGGCAATCACACACTTATTACATGTTGTCTCAAAGAGAACATTATTTATAATAAATATGGCTTAAGGCCATCTAAATAGTGATCAACAGCGGAAGACTCGGAAGATAAATGGGTCCATCAACTCCAACGACATCACTGAGTATAGAACCACGACCTAAAGCACCTTACTCATCGTCTGAAAAGTCTGCAACATGAAAGTTGCAGCCCGCAAAACGGGTCAGCACATGGAATATGCTGGCAATGTAACACATAGAGAGTAATGGAATGAAACAGCTATACTATATGCAATATATGGCTGGTGGAAAGCTCTATGGTTACAGTTTTTGCGTAAAGCCAATTTTTCCCTACTGCAAAGGAATAAATTTATTTAACTATCATGGTGGTTGTTAAACATCGAGAATGGTTGACAGCATTCCCGATCCCAATTAAGTGAACAATTAAACCCAACAACATTAATTAGAAGTAACATGTGAAGATTCACATGATATTCAAGTACTAGATACTCAAGTTGTCCATAACCGGGGACACGCTAATCATGATTAGTTTTGTACACTCTGCAGAGGTTTGCGCACTTTTCCCCACAAGACTCGATCGCCTCCGTTGGTTCTCTCGCACTACATGGTGTTTGAGAAGACGGATGACCGAGACACAGTCTTTCAGAAGCGCAAGCACCTTACATGTGGGTAGACCGGTACACCTACTTTCCCCTATATCTGCTAGTCTACCCGTAAGAGTTCGCACAACTTAGTCAACTATGCCAGAGCCCATAATGGCTTGTGGCTGCACACGGAAGTTTACTAGCATGAATGATCTTATGATCCCTTTGAGCCTGGGTGGCGGTCCGAAAAAAACAGGGCAAGTCCTGATAGACATCAGGTGCCTCAATCCACCCAGATGTGTGTTCAAGTTGCCACCTTAGATAAACCCTTAATTATCAATCTCACATCTATCATGGATATCACCCACCCAATCCACGTCTACTAGCATAGCATGGCATAATAAGCAAACGTAGAAGTAACTCCCAAAGGTTTCATAATAAACAGGTAATAGGTACTACCTCATCTACTTCCCATCCCACAATTTAATTAGATCCTAATCATGCAATGCGAGAGGATTGATCTAATGCAATAAAACATGGGTTGTAGAAAGGTATGATCAAAGTGTTACTTGCCTTGCTGATGATCCGCGAGACCTAGCGGTTTCGAAGTAACAAGCGGCGCATCCGGGTGATCTAATCGCAGAACAACAATAATCACACAATAAGTACTCATCTAATGCACAGGTAAAACTCGAACAAGAGAACGAACCAGGAAGTTCAACTTAAGAACTCCGGTTTGCAAAGAGAGAAGAACCGAACAGACGACGGAAAAAACAAACGGCGGAAGAAAACAACTCGGTTCTAGCAAGTTGAAACTAGGTCAAATTTTACCGGAGCAAAAACTTGTTATAAGTTGATTAGACGGAACGGCAGGTTTCGAGACAAACTCCAGGCGCTTGAATCACCTGATTCCGACAAACGAGCGGAAGAAGAATACTAGAACGAAGATCGGATCTGAGATCGCGATCGCGGAATAAATCCAACGAAAAGAAAGAGACGAACAGATTAAACGAACGGGCGTTGTTAACCGGGAGAAATTGGGTGATCACGTTCGTTGAGAACGAACGGTCCGAAAGAGAACCAAAAACCGATCTAGGTTTCGGAAAAGAACCGAAAAGAATCGGAAAACCGATCTAGGGTTTCGAAAGAAACCGGAAACACAAACTGGAAGAAAAGAAAAAGAATCGAGAGGAAAACGGAACGGTTTTTTAGGAAAAATCGGACGGGGAAGAAAAAAGAGAGGCGCGCTACCTCGCGAGGCGGGCTCGCGGCGGCGGCTAAGGGCGGCGGCGGGTTGGCTTAGGCACGGGGCGCTTGGGGCTCTCGCGCGCTACTGCTTGCTGCGGCTAGGAGGAGAGGGGCTGGGGTTTTTGATGTGAGGAGAGGGGGGTGGAGTGTTGGTATTTATATAGGCAAGGGGAGAGGAGACTTGGGGTAGGGGGCAAGCAAAAGAAAAAGAAACCAAGGAAAGAGGAGGGGGGCTAACCGGCCTAGAGGTCCCGCTGGGACTCGCCTAGAGCGAGAGGCGCGGCATGCCTGCGCCTGGCGCTTGCGCGCGCGCGCGGCTGGGCTGGGCCTGGCCGGCCGGCCTGCTGGCTGGGCCTTGGCCCAAGGCGCTGCGAAGATTTTTTTTAAACGGTTCCGCGCAGAAAAACAAAAACAAAAACTAACTAACGAACTCCGAAAAACCTAAAGTAAATTTTCCCCGACTCCTGACAACGAGTCGAACAAAATGAACTTTTCTCCGGGCCTAAAATGCAATTTTCGAAAAACGCGCATTTTTTCCCTATCCAAAGAAAACAAACAAACTCCAGCAAACAAAATTTGATCTTATTTATTAAATCTTCATTTTTCCTCAATTTTGGGAAAGTCATATTATTCCCTCTCTTATTTTTTTGATATCGGAAAAATTATTGAAGATGAAATAAATAAATCAAATGATCCTCTTTTCAAATTCGAGAAAAACTCTCAAATATGAAATAACGAAATCTCCAACTCTTCCGAAGGTCCTTGAGTTGCGTGAAATTTCTAGGATCAACCAAAATGCAAGAAAAATATGTATGCATGATGATCGAGTGGTATAACATTCCAAATTGCAAATTTGGGATGTTACAAACCTACCCCCCTTAAGATGAATCTCGCCCTCGAGATTCGGGTTGGCTAGAAAATAGGTGAGGGTGGTCCTTGAGCAAATCTTCTTCTCTTTCCCAGGTGGCTTCATCCTCTGGAGTGGTGGTTCCACTGACTTTGCAAAACTTGATAACCTTGCTGCGAGTAACTCTACTGGCATAATCGAGAATCTTGACTGGCTTCTCCTCATATGTTAGGTCATCCTTTAACTGAATCGCTTCAAGCGGTACTGTATCTCTTAGCGGTACCTCCTGCCATTTCGGCGTGACATTTCTTCAGCTGAGAAACATGGAATACATCATGAACTCCTGACAGTCCCTCTGGTAATTCCAATTATAAGCGACTTCTCCCATACGTTGCAAGATCTTATATGGTCCTACGAAACGCGGTGCTAATTTTCCTTAACTCCAAAGCGCTTCACTCCTCAAAGTGGGGATACTCGAGATAAACTCTGTCTCCGGTTTCGTAAACTGTCTCCTTGCGTTTTGAATCTGCGTAGCTCTTCTGCCTGGACTGGGCTACCTTGAGCTAATCGTGAATCAAACTAACTTCCGTTTAGACTCCTTAATCAAATCTGGCCCAAAGAATTGACGGTCTCCAACTTCGTCCCATGACAACGGTGTCCTACACCTCCTTCCATATAAAGCTTCGAAAGGTGCCATCTTCAAACTGGTTTGGTAACTGTTGTTATAAGAAAACTCCGCATACGGCAAGTTATCGTCCCAGCTAGATCCATAATCTAGTGCACAAGCTCTCAGCATATCTTCCAAAATCTGATTGACTCTCTCGGTCTGTCCATCTGTCTGCGGATAAAAGGCTGTGCTGAACTCTAGTCTGGGTTCCTAAGTTTCATGCAAACTGATTCCAAAACTTTGAGGTAATTGGGTTCCTCTATCTGATACGATATCCTTGGAACTCCATGCAAACAAATGATCCTAGTCATGTATATCTTTGCCAACTTAGCACTGGTGTAAGTGGTCTTAACTGGAATAAAATGTGCTACCTTCGTCAAACGATCAACTACTACCCATATCGAGTCATAGCCTGCTTTCGTCCTGGGTAGTCCTGTGATAAAATCCATGCCTATCTTATCCCACTTCCATTCGGGTATCGGCAATGGTTGTAACAATCCTGCTGGCTTCTGATGCTCTGCCTTTACTCTCTGACATACGTCACAAACTGCTACATATGCTGCAATATCCTTCTTCATTCCGGTCCACCAGAATGTTTCCTTCAAATCCAAATACATCTTGGTATTCCCTGGGTGAATCGAATACGGTGAATCATGTGCCTCTTGCAAAATCAACTTCCTGATCTCCGGGTCATTTGGCACATAAACACGGTCCTCAAACCATAGGTATCGTGCTCATCCTCACGAAATCCCTTTGCTTTTCCTTCGCTCAATTTCTCTTTTATAGCAGCAATCTCCTTGTCAGATTTCTGAGCTTCTCTGATCTTATCCATCAATGTTGACTGAACTCCAATGTTGCTACATAGCTCTCGGAACTATTTCCAACATAGCTTACGAAGGTTTTCTGCTAACTCCTTTGGTACTTCTCCCGTCATTAGAGTGTTGACATTGGCTCTTACGGCTCAATGCGTCAGCTACTAACATTAGCTTTTCCGGGATGGTAATGCAATCTCATGTCATAATCCTTGATGAGCTCCAACCATCTCCTTTGTCGGAGGTTCAACTCCTTCTGCGTGAAAATGTACTTCAAAACTCTTGTGATCCGTGTACACCTCACAATGATTTCCAATGAGGAAATGTCTCCATGTTTTCAATGCATGCACTACGGCTTGCTAACTCCAAATCATGCGTGGGCATAATTCAACTCATGAGGCTTCAGTTGTCGTGAAGCATACGAAAACAACTCTCCCTTGCCTGCATAAGCACTGCTCCAAGTCCTCGACGTGAAGCATCGCAATACACCTCATAATCCTTGGTTGATCTGGCAAAATCAATACTGCGTGAGGTAACCAAACGTTTCTTCAACTCCTGGAAACTAGCCTCACACTCCTCAGTCCATTTGAACTTAGTATCTTCTTCAACAATTCGTCATAGGCTTTGCAATCTTTGAGAAATTCTCAATGAACCTCCGTAGTATCCTGCGAGTCCAAGAAAACTCCCGGATCTCTCCAACTGTCGTTGGTGGTTCCCATCGGTTACGGTCTCAACCTTTGTGGGGTCAACTGCATATACCTCTTCGGATATAAACGTGTCCGAGGAATCCAAACTTCCTTTAACCAAACTCACATTTGCTGAATTTGGCGTATAACTGATGTTCCCTTAGTTTCTCCAAACCAAACGCAAATGTTCCTTATGCTCCTCTTCATTCTTTGAATAAACCAGGATGTCATCAATGAACACTACGACGAACTTATCCAAAAACTCCATAAACACTTTGTTCATCAGGTTCATAAAATAGGCAGGTGCGTTAGTCCAATCCAAATGACATAACGGTATACTCATACAGTCCATATCTTGTGGTGACATGCTGTCTTAGGTATGTCCTGCTCTCGAATCTTCAAATGATGGATCCCTGATCCGGCAAATCGATTCTTGGGAAAACACTTTAGCTCCTTGCAACGATCAAACAGATCATTATCATTGGCAGTGAGGTACTTATTCTTGATGGTTACTTCATTCAATCTCGATAATCCACAACCTCTTAATGATCCATCCTTCTTTTCCACTAGAAGTACGGGTGATCCCAAGCGCGAAGAACTTGGGCGAATGTAACCCTTTATCCAAGTAACTCTTAATCTGATTTCTTATTTCCACCAAATCCCTTTGCTGGCATCCTGGTACGGTTGCTTCGATATTGGGGCCTGTACTGGGAATAACTCAATCAAAACTCAATGTTGTTCTATCCGGTGGCATGCCTGGCAATTCCTCAGAAATACATCAGGAAAAATCCCTTTACCACTGGTACTTCTTCTTGCACCAACTCCTGTTAGGCAGTTTACTTGTGTCCTGTTTGGCACATGCCGGGATACATACTTGATCCTTCTTCCTTCTGGTGTGGTAAGCAAAATTGTCTTACTAGCGCAATCGATGTTTCCTCCATACATCGACAGCCAATCCATACCAAGAATCACATCCAGACCTTGGATTCCAATATAATTAAATCGTTGGGAAAACATGCCTTCCTATACTTAATGGTACTTGAAACATCCTTGTCTGGCCATGTACTCTGCTCCTGGCGAGCTTACTAGCATAGGTTTTAAGAATCCTAGTGGGCAGGCTATACTTTTCCACAAATCCCCTTGATATGTATGAATGCGATGCACCAGTATCAAAAAGAACGAGTGCGGTAAATGACTTAACCAAAAACTTACCGATTACTGCATCGGCTGATCTTCAACCTCCTCCACATTAACGTGGTTCACCTGTCCCCTATTGAAAGGGTTCGGCTTCTTCCCAGAGCTTCCATTGCCATTTCCATTCTGGCCTTCGGACATTCATTGGCATAATGTCCGGTCTTGAAACATTGAATAGGCGACTTGACTCAGATCTCTCTTGGTTGGGGATCGATGGGGGTGGTATGGTTCTGGCCGTTGCTTCCTCCATTCCCATTACCATTCTTGTGGCCATTATGGTGTGCGAACTACCTCCTCCATGGGTTTGCTGAAACTGAATCCCGGTTTAGGGGTAAAACGGGGCTTCTGCTCGGCTCCAGAGTTATACTTCCCTGTCCATACTTCCTCTTGCGGTTCTCAATCTGCTGTTGCTTCTCCTTCAATCATGATGGCACGATCTACCAACTCCTGTAGAGTTGTTGAACTTGCTACCATCAATTTCATGCTTAGTTCATCATTCATCCTTCCAGAAACTTCTCCTGCTTAGCTGCATCGTAGCAACGTCATCTGGGGCATAACGTGCTAACTTGCTGAAATAGTCAACGTACTGGCCAACTGTCCTTCCTCCTTGGCGTAAGCTGCGAAACTCACGCTTCTTCATGGCCATAGCTCCTGCTGAACAACATGGGCAGTGCGGAAAGCCTTGCTGAAACTGATCCACCATGTGACCAGTGTCCAACTAGGCCAAGTGGCTGTGAAATTCTCCCACCATGTTGCGCGGGGTGCGTCAAAGGCTGATGTGCCGGACAACTCTCACTTTCTCACCATCTATGCATCCTGCAGTGGTCAACTCCCTTCCTATCTTGCCGGAAGCCAATCGTCTGCTACTATTGGCTCGTGCTATGGAAACACGGGCGGATTCGCCTAAAGGAAACGGGCTAAGTGGGTCAACAGGGTGGTGGGTGGTGGTGGGGTTGGTTATTGTTGTTCTGCTGGTTCTGGACTAACATCTGCATCAATTGATTCTGCTGCTGGGATTAACTGAGTGAGCTCCCGGTAGGAAATCCATGGTCACGTCTCGGAGTTATCTGAGGGTTTAGAAGAGACCGAGAATTAAGAATAGAGTGAGGTCTAAAGAGAAACCACTACCCCAATGCACATGGCAATGCACACAAAATCACTTCATTCAATCAAACAAGGGCTTACAATCGGTCTAAAACTATCGCAAAAGTGCTCGGACTATGATGTTTACAATGGGGGAATACTACTACTATCTGGGGGTCATCTAGAAATTGAACCGGTAGGAAGACTCCATGATATCTGCTCCAGCTTCGTCTTCAAAGTGGGTTCACTTGGATCCGAATCGGTGTCGTCGATGATGATGTAGTTGTCCAGACATGCGACGTACTCGTCTTCCTCCTTGGATGCTAACTTCCTCTTGAGTTCTTCAATCTCCTGCTTAAGATCGCCATTGTGTCTTGCTAGAGCTACGATCTCGTCCATGTAGTCTTGCGTGTAAACTTCAGTTCTCCTTCTAGCTCGATGATCCTTGCCTTCGCATTCTTCAACTCTATCATATCATTGCACATCTGGTTCTCGTGGCGTCGAATGTGCTAGTTTAACTCCTGGATGAAAGATGCAATGGATCTATCCTCTTTGGTGCTGACTAACTCCCATTGTTCATCTCGGCGTCCGCAAATCTGGTAGATAGTGTCCTTGAGGTCTTCTTGATAAACTTCTCCAATGCGTCCTATGGTGATATGAGCTGCCATGCTCCTTCCCAGACTCCAGGTTGGTGCATTGAAAACACTATCTATGGCTTCGTGATTGGCGCGAATGTCTTCCCGGAACGTGAGCTTGAATCTTCAGGCAGAGTGGCGTTGAAGGTTCCCGTGAAGCTTGGTAATCCAATGTTCAGGTACTTGGTGACTTCCTTCAGGTGAAATCCAAAAGGTGTGCCTTCATCCGGTTGAGCGTACTTAATCTTCGCGTTCATCATCCTAAAAGAGTAGAAAAGATGAGGAGTTAGAAAATGAGAAGAGAATGGTGATCTATGGCTTTAACTTAGTGGTCGTGTCCTACAGTCAGCGTGTGCTCTGATACCATCTCTGTAGCGACCCGACCCGAATGGATCAAGTGCTCTGTGCTCAGGTGTCATCCCTGGATCAGTAATGCTGACACCAACAGTACATCGAAGGATTTATAGCAGAGTGGCAATCACACACTTATTACATCGTTGTCTCAAAGAGAACTTATTACAATAAATATGGCTTAAGGCCATCTAAATAGTGATAACAGCAGAAGACTCAGAAGATAATGGGTCCATCACTCCCAACGGCATCACTGAGTATAGAACCACGACTAAAAGCACCCTTACTCGTCGTCTGAAAAGTCTGCAACATGAAAGTTGCAGCCCGAAAACGGGTCAGCACATGGAATATGCTGGCAATGTAACACTAGAGAGTAATGGAATGAAACAGCTATACTATATGCTATATGGCTGGTGGAAAGCTCTATGGTTACAGTTTTGCGTAAGCCAATTTTTTCCCCTACTGCAAAGGAATAAATTTATTTAACTATCATGGTGGTTGTTAAACATCGAGAATGGTTGACAACATTCCGATCCCAATTAAGTGAACAATTAAAACCCAACAACATTATTAGAGTAACAGTGATGAGATTCACATGATATTCAAGTACTAGATACTTCAAGTTGTCCATAACCGGGGACACGGCTATCATGATTAGTTTGTACCAACTGCAGAGGTTGCGCACTTTTCCCCCAAGACTCGATCGCCTCCCATTTGGTTTCTCGCACTACATGTGGTTTGAGAAGACGGAATGACCGAGACACAGTCTTTCATAAGCGCAAGCACCTTACATGTGGGTAGACCGTACCACCTACTTCCCCTATATCTGCTAGTCTAGCCGCTAACAGAGTTCGCACCACTTAGTCAACTATGCCAGGCCCATAATGGTCTTGTGGCTGCACACGGAAGTTACTAGCATGAATGATCTTATGATCCTTTGAGCCTGGTGGCAGTCCGAAAAAAACAGGCAAGTCCTGATAGCCCATCAGGTGCCTCAATCCACCCAGATGTGTGTTCAAGTTGCCACTTCAGATAAACCTTTAATATTCAATCTCACATCTGTCATGGGATATCACTCACCCAATCCAACGTCTACTAGCATAGCATGGCATAATAAGCAAACGTAGAAGTAACTCCCAAAGGTTTCATAATAAACACGGTAATAGGTACCTTACCTCCATCTACTTCCCATCCCACAATTTAATTAGATCCTAATCATGCAATGTGAGAGGATTGATCTAATGCAATAAAACATGGGTTGTTAGAAAAGGTATGATCAAAGTGTTACTTGCCTTGCTGCATGATCCACGAGACCTAGGGTTTCGGAAGTAACAAGCGGCGCAATTCGGGTGATCTATCGGCAGACAAACAACAAGCACACAATAAGTACTCATCTAATGCACAGGTAAAACTCAAACAAGAGAACGAACCAGGAAGTTCAACTTAAGAACTCCGGTTGCAAAGAGAGAAAGAACCGAACAGACGACGGAAAAACAAACGGCAGAAGAAAAACAAACTCGGTTCTAGCAAGTTGAACTAGGTCAAATTTTACCGTAGCAAAACTTGTTTAAGTTGATTAGACGGAACGGCGGTTTCGAGACGAAACTCCAGGCGCTTGAATCACCTGATTCCGATAAACGAGCGAGAAGAAAGACTAGAACGAAGATCGGATCTGAGATCGATGATCGCGGAATAAATCCGACGAAAAGAAAGAGACGAACGGTTAAACGAACGGGCGTCGTTAACCGGGAAAATCGGTGATCACGTTCGTTGAGACGAACGGTCCGAAAGAAGAACGAAAACGATCTAGGGTTTTCGGAAAAGAAACCGAAAAACCGATCTAGGGTTTCGGAAGAAAACCGAAACAAAAACCGGAAAAAAAAGAAAAGAATCGGAGAGAAAACGGAACGGTTCTTTTAGGAAAAACCGGACCGGGAGGAGAAAAAGAGAGGCTCGGCTACCTCGGGAGGCAGGCTCCGGCGGCGGCGGCTAAGGCGGCGGCGGCGGCTTAGGCGCGGGGCGGCTTGGGGGGCTGGGCTGCTGCTTGCTGCGGCTTAGGAGGAGAGGGGCTTGGGGTTTTGATGTGAGGAGAGGGGGGTGTTGGTATTTATAGGTGAGGGAGAGGAGACTTGGGGTAGGGGCAAGCAAAAGAAAAAGAAACAAGGAAAGAGGGGGGGTAACCGGCCTAGAGTCCCTAGGACTCGGCCTAGAGCGAGAGGCGGCGGCTGCCTGCGCCTGGCGCCTGGCGCGCGCGGGGGGCTGGGGCCTGGCCGGCCGGCCTGCTGGCTGGGCCTTGGCCCAAGGCCTGCGAAGATTTTTTTTAACGGTTCCGCGCAGAAAAACAAAAAGAAAACTAACTAAACAACTCCAAAAACTAAAGTAAATTTTCCCCGACTCCTAAACGAGTCGAACAAAATGAACTTTTCTCCGGGCCTAAAATGCAATTTTCGAAAACGCGCATTTTTCCCTATCCAAATAAAAAAACAAACTCCGGCAAACAAAATTTGATCTATTTATTAAATCTTCATTTTTCCTCAATTTTGGGAAAGTCATATTATTCCCTCTCTTATATTTTTTGATATCGGAAAATTATTGAAGATGAAATAAATAATCAAATGATCCTCTTTTCAAATTCGAGAAAACTCTCAAATATGAAAAATAACGAAATCTCCAACTCTCTCTGAAGGTCCTTGAGTTGGCGTGAAATTTCTAGGATCAACCAAAATGCAAAAAAATATGTTATGCACGATGATCTAGTGTATAACATTCCAAATTGCAAATTTGGGATGTTACACCAGTGAGTCATAATGACCAGGTGGGCTGCTTGTAAACTGCCAGGTCAGGGCGGGTCGCCAGTAACTCGCCAAGTGTCAGCGGGGTCTTCAGATAAACCGCCAAGTCCGGCCGGTTTAACTTCCCGGCCGGTTTACACCGCGGGGTATATCCCCGACATCCTACGAATCTCAACTGTGCATACGAGATTTCTAAAAGAAGTGGAGACATGAAAATCAAAGGATGGAAAAAAATGTATGGACAGTCGTAAGGAGCTTCTTGGAAGCAAAAGGAAGCGAAGCGCAAGAATTGGAGACAGGATGTTCTCCATTCTCCATAATGGAGAGTTAGGGGTCTATATTGTTTTATGCTATTTTAGCTTAAATAGGGTATTTAGGTCCTGCCTAATACTGATGATCATGTGCTAAGAACAATTAAGTAGGGTTGGTTCGAAGACTATCAAGATGATGATCGTATGACTTGTTATGAATAACGAGTAGAAGTTGTATGATGATGATTAGTAGGACTTGTTAGGAATTAGTATTACTTCCGACAAACTCGATACTCCCGAGGTCTCGAGACTTGTAATGTTTATCTTTGTTCAGTCTTTTGAATTCGGAGACTAATATTGATGAATTGTATTCGGAGACTAATCTTCTATTGTATTCGATGAATCTGTTGTTGCTTGTGTGCTACTGTCTATATTTTGTCAAATAATATATTTTTGTACATGTGCAAAAATCAGAAAAGTAAAAAAAAATAAAACCTAATATTCATACTAATGGCGCATCACTACAAGAGTGCGCCATTAGTATGCCAATTATACTAAATGGCGCATCCATCCGCCAGTGCGCCATTAGTGGGCCAAAGACATGGTTAAATATGGCCCTTGGGAGCACACTAATGGCGCATGGTGTTATATACTAATGGCGCACTGGATGGTGCGCCATTAGTATACCAGATACTAATGGCGCACACCAGTGGTGCGCCATTAGTAAAAATTACTAGTGGCGTGCTAGTAATGGCGCACCAGTGATGCGCCATTAGTAGGCCTTTTCCTAGTAGTGCGGGGGCGTCTCGCGGTGGGAAGCGGCTCCTCTACCGTGCTCTGTGTGTCGTCTGGCCACTGACCGATGGCGATGGCGGCGTCTTGCGCCGTTGTTGGCATACTTCTGGATGTTGGACTAGCTTCAAGGAAGGCCAAAATGTTCTGGACTTCGGAGTGAGTCAACTGGTGGGAGGAGGCGACTGGCGTTGGTGCAAGAAGCAGGTCGATGGCGGCCATCCATGCCGCTGAGGGGGGCAACTGGCACCCCGCGCGAGGGACAGGCGCTGTCAACGGCGCGGCGGAGACATTCCGTGTGCACGGGCACCGGCAAGGGGGTGCGCACGTCAGTGCACGCGCAGGCGCATGCGCTGGCAGGTGCATGGGCACTGGGCGCGGGGGTGCGCGTCAGTGCTGCGCAGGCGCATGCGCTGGTAGGTGCATGGCGTGTGAAAGTCGGGCCGGGGGACTCGTGGAACCCCATGGTGGATCAAGCTCGATGACAATGTGCGGCTCCCAGGCCCATCAATGCCACGGGGAGTGGGCGCTGGCGCAGTCGGGTGGACGGGAGGTGGAACGGGAGCGGGGACAGCGGCGCACGTCTTCCCGCAAGGCCAGTTTCAAGATCGTCCCCAAAGCGCCTTATGTTCTTGAAGACTCGGCTGGGTGTCTTCCCTCAGGAAAACTGGAACACTAAGGGCGACCATCATGATGCGGCATGGCGTACGTTTAGGTCAGTGCTAGTTGGAGGTAGACGACAGGAGAATCAGAGAGGAAGAGAGAGGATTGTAGCGATACCGGTAGTGCAGGGTGATTTTAAACTGCGGCGCCGGCGACATTAAAAGTGGGAGCAGTTGGACAATGGTGGGCCGCGGGAGCCCTAGTCAAAGGGCTCGCCCTCCCCGGTGAGACCTGCACAGCGGTCTTCTCGCACACCCCCCCCCCCCCGACAGCCGGCGTAGCGGTCTGCTCGCACGCCTCCCGTCAATTCGCACGCTTGCTCGGTTTGACACCTGCCGATGAGAAGCGGGGACTCGTGGCGGCACGTAAACGCCCACGGTTTCAATAGTGAAAGCGTTCGCCTTAACGTGACAGATCTTTGTTCCAAAATACCTTGGCTCTTCATTTGTGCAACTTGTCATAAGCAGCTTGTCTGAAATTGAAGAAAAAAACTTACGAAGTAATATTTGTGCCGTATCACGTGACCATGCTTAGTTTCAAGAATTTATGCTCACTTTTGGATTTTCTGAAATTTAAGACCCAGGATTCGAAACAATATCATAACCTGCATCATGCAATAAATTTTCGAGCCATACATCTGTCCTGTTGTATTTCTTAAGAAAGGATTTGGTCAAACATTTAGCTTAGATAGACTTCAGACAAGTTATATATGCAAAGTAAAAGGATAATCCCTCCGTACCAGTGCATTGCCTGATATATTAACTCAAGTACTAGGCACGAACAAACGGGCTCAATTCTGTGCTCATCCTGGTGTAGTAGTAGTACTAGGCAATGCAGTTGACGGGTGACCTTGACGAGCGGCAACCGAGGGAATTGAACCGTGCTCGGCACGGTAGGTAACATTGTCTAGTTACTAAAGCATCCCTCCGTTGTTCATCGGTAGTCATTATGGACCGGGGACATGAGGGGAATTTCCTAGGGCTGGAATTTTGGCCGCTAGATATTTTGACTTGAAACGGTGAGGCTCGACTGGTTGGGGTTGCCTAATGTGTGTACCACGCACGCCACCGAAGGACACGAGCTTGGTTTTTTTAGGATCAACACGAGCCAAGGTCTGGCTTGTATGCCGTTGAGTCCTACCATTCGAGAATACGAAAGGAACCTTTTAAATTGCCGAACGAATCTATGTGTATTCCAATACCCATATTTTCCTTGCAAATACTAATCTCAACGTGGTAATTGATTTATGACGAGTTGTTGAATTAGAGTGAGTTTTGATATAGTGATCTCAACGTGGATTTCACATTTCATGGTATCCCTAGTAAGTTTTCCAATGCAAATTCAAATTTAAAAGATGCACAATATGGAGGTGGGGAAACTTTGTATGTATCAAGCATATATCCACACACACACACATAGAGAGACACACACGCACGAACACAACAACAATCCAATAAGTATAGTGCATCTATTTTTCCAAACCATGCATGTATGACACAAATTCAAAAATAATCCTTCTATTCCTAAATATTAGTCTTTTAGAGAGTTCAACAAGTGACTACATACGGAGCAAAATGAGTGAATCTAGACTCTAAAATATGTCTATATACATCCGTATGTGCCAGTCCATTTGAAGCCTCTAAAAAGACTAATATTTAGGAACGAAGGGAGTAAAATGTAAGACACCCATGGTCCTCAGTTCAATATTTAAAATGAACATGAAACTGAAACATGAATATTAAGTCTAGTACTACAGTACATGCAAATGTTGTGTTTATGCGGGGCTATGATTGTCGGGGGTCAACCCCTCGACCTTAGATAAAATTGTGGAGCTCTATTTAGGGTTGTTTAGATTATATTTGTCCCTACCCTCCCAACCACCGATTGGTTGTGCACCCCCACCCCTCCTCCTCGGGAGAATATCATGTGCCCCCATACCTTAGATGCTATATGCCGATACGAGTTGCTTGGAGCTTGTAGATATGAGATATAGCAGCTCACATGATGTGTCTTAATATTTTTGCAGGAAACCTTGATGAGTTTGAGAATTGCACACAATTTGTACAAAAACTACCTAGATGCCCTTTGATCCCATATCCAATGACCTCGAAGCTCGTATCACCGTAGCATCTAAGATGAAGGAGGACATCATATTCTCCTGTATGTAAGAATATCATGTGCTACCACACCTTAGATGCTTTGGTGATACAAGCTCTTCGGAGGCGTTGGATTTGTGACCCAACACCTCCTCGGTGGTTCGAATGGTTTTTTGCAGAAAAGCCCCAAAAGAGTTCGGCCACTGCTTACAAGCACAAAGACTGCTCAGATGCCATTGGATCTCAGATCAAACAACCTCCAAGCTCGTATCACCGTAGCATCCAAGATGCGATAGCACCTTATGTTTTCTCACACGGGAGAGTATGAGGTGCTCCCGCACCATAGATTCTATGGTGATACGAGTTCACTGAGATCTAACGGCCCACAGTAGGAGGTTTGAATGTTTTTGCAATATACGACTGATAGAGTTTGGGAAATGCGCAGAAAGTACAAGTACTACGCATGTGCCATCTGATCACTGATCATACGACCTAGATGCTCATATCACCATAGCAGGTAATTAAGCTACGGGGAGCACCTAATATGAGCACCGGGGAGCTGTTGGATCGAAGATGCAGCAGCACACACGAGGCCTGAATATTTTATTTGCAAAAAAACCTTTGGAGAGTTTGGAAATTGCGCATAATTACAAAGACTACTCCCAAGCCATTGGATCTCACTTCCAGCGGTGTAAAAACTCGTATCACCATAGTATCTAAGCTGCGGGGTGGATGTGATATTCTATGCCGCTGTCATTTTTGTTCATAAACTTGCAAAATACGTGTCACTCGTGCCGTTACTTGTCTAACCGCGCAAAGTGTTTGTTCAAAAAAACCACCCTACACTGAAATATCGAAACAACACACGGGGGTCCCACTTGTCATTAATCAAATTTGGACCTAAAACTAACAAATCTGAAAGACAAGATTCGAACTGGCAACCTGGACTACAAAGCGTAAGTCGATAGCCTGAAAAAACGAACGGTTGTTGGCTTTGTCCCATAACTTGATTTTATACAGTACTTGCGTTGAGTAGAGTGGAGGGAGTGCCTCGTCAACATGTGCAAGACCGTTGTCTCACTTTCTGGTGGGCCCCAGGTCTGCGATCTCAATGTCTCTTCTCTCCATCGTCTAACCTTTGCACGGGCACACACGAAGAGCGGCGCTAGCTTGCCGTGGTGTTATTACAACTAAAAAAAGCTTGGAAAATAGAAGAATCTCCTAGAACAAGAGACGTTGTGGCTGGTCGAGACAGAGCTAACCACATCTCTCCTCCGTGCCACGTTTGCATGATGAAGCTGTGTGGCTAGTGGGGTGTTTTTGACCGACTAGCTGGGTCCCGAGGTCAAACCATAGGTACTACATCTGATATAGTATATTTTTATGCGCACATTTTTCCTCCGTGCCGAGACGTGGCACACCCTACAGCGCGGTTTCGGGGTCCTCCCGGGTGGTGCACGCATATATTCTTCCTAACGTGGGACGCCCTACCGCGCGTTTTCTGGGCCTCCTCGGTCGTAGCGCCGAAGCAAGTAAATGATTCATCAAATCACGAAAGACCACCTTTCCCGCCGAGTACATTAGTGAAGCACGATGGCTAGCTAGTTGGGCTAGTTCGACCGATTAGCTAGGCCACCGCCACATTTTTTCACCCCTTTTTTATCTACTTGCCGACAGGTAAATTTAAATATCCACCGCCGCGTTGCCCTGGTGTTTGGGTGCGGTAGGATTTTTAATTTTTTGATTGACGAGAGCAGGCGCGGCAGGATTTTTAATTTTTTGATTGACGGGAGCAGGCGCGGCAGCAATTAGTCACGATAACTCTGCCTGTAAAAACCCACTGCTCCCTGATGTGAGAAGTCGTCGACTGGTGTTTTACCGTGGTGAAAACCAAAAGATTCCCCGCTCCCTCCATCTTCCTGTAGATTGCATTGCCTTTCAGCTGTTTCGCCCCCTTTGCTCCCTCTCCCCATTGCTTCTACCTGGTGCCATGGCAGTGCAGCAGATCACAGAGTCCGAGGTGAGGCGCCTAACACAGGAGCTCCATGCCAAGGATGCGGAGCTCAGGGCCAAGGACGCAGAGCTCCGTGAGCTCAAGGAGGAGAGGAGTGCCATGCTCCTCTGTTATGTGCGGGAGTTCCCGGAGCTTCAAAAGCGGCAGATGTCCACCACAATGATGCTCGAGGCATCGGAGGCGTTGCTGCAGAAAGCGGGAGATACGATAGGCCGTCAGGGGAGCCGGCTGGAGCGCGAGCGGGCTGATCGTGATGAGGTCCAGGATCGCCTCAGCCACTTGGTGAACCAAGTTGCCACACACGTGTTGCGACTGCGCGATGCCTATCGTTGTGCCAGTGCGACGATGCCAGCCGTCGGGCTACACCCGTTCGACCACCCGGTTGACTTCAACGACCTGCGGCTTCCTGACCTGGTCTCCTTCTTCACCTATATCTTCGAGGAGCTGAGTCGTCTCCGCGCGATGGTGGGGGCTGAGCTGGACAAGGAGGGGTTGCGGGCTGCCGTCGCCATTGCCGGGCGAATCCTTTCAGGGCTCCGTCACCGGAATCCATTCATGCCATTGGACGCCGTCTTTGATGAGCTGGCTCCAGTCGATCGGGAGCGGGCTCTGCGGGCGGTTGCACCCTGCATCACCAACGCCATGCGCCTCGAGAAGCAGAGGGACTTCGGTGGTGTTTAGGCGCCCTCTGCATGGGCATGTCCATGTCTCGGCGCAACATGACCGTTGGATCAAACTCAGACGGTGCAGATCAGTCACTGTAGCACAAAGCGTGTGGGTGTGTTTGGTTGCATTCTCATCTCAATATAGTTGTTTCCTCTTCGTGTATTTTTGTCAACCTACTAGTGTGGACTCATGCACCCTTCATGCACTCTACCAAACACCCAAAAGTGGGTCGAGAAGGGAACTTTTGCTCCCATCCCGTGCACCCTTCATACACCCTGCCTAACACTATTCGTGCGTCATATATATGGTTCATGTTTCATGGAGTACTATAGCACCGTACTCTCCGTGTGCTGTGGAACCAGTTCTGTTAACATTGATCTCACCGTTCATTCTCGACCGGACAGTCAAAAAAGCGGTACTATGTTACATATAGGAGTAGTTGACATGCGCACAACATCATTTGTTATCGTCATATCTTACTACACTAGCAACAAGATTGTGTAGTACTGACGTATGAACCACTACACATGCCTAGTAGTAGGAGAACAGTGTATGTTCAAGTGGTTGCCGTGTTTCGCACTCCTCCATCGTAAGAGTGGAAACGCTTGCTGTAATCATTTTTTTCTTCAGAAAAACAGTGGACACGCTCTACCGTGCGGATCCTCCTCCAACCATGCACTAAATTACTCACTTTCGTCGACGTGTGGGACAGCCAGCACCTGGGTCCACCAGCCATGCACTAAATTACTCTGTAGTAGAGTGACGGTAGACTACCCCGATCGAACCGCCGCAGTAATGCCCAATGAGCCATCAAATCACAAAACCCCCTCCTTTCCAGCAGTAAGTTGGACGGACGAAGCAACCATCATTTCACTCTTCTCTCTCAGCTTCCTCTCTTAAAGAAAACCCCCACTCGCTCCGCTTCTCCCTCATCTCGTTCCTCCTTTCACTCTTCTCTTAGCTTCCTCTCTTGGATGGACACCGGAGCACCGGCCGACGTGATGTCTATGGCTCTGGCCAAAACCGTCAAGGCTCATGTACGAAGAAGCGCAAGCACCCCGCCGAGACTACCGCAGAGAAGCTCAAAGCCATCGCCCTGTCCAAGCCCCCTCTTTGGGATCCCTCATTAAGCAAGTCTCGGTAATGTCTCTTGTTGACGATCTTTTTCTCAATCTTGATCGTGTTTTTTCATCTAACACGCAGTACTAGTACTGGTAATACAACTTTCTGGGTGATCTTGCATCTGATTTTAGTGTGCTAAATGACGGTTCTAAATTCCTCTTTTGACCAAAACATGCGAGAGGTTGACACCGATTTCTTATAGATTACTTTCAACTACTCCCTTTGTCCCAAATTCTTGTCTTAGATTTGTCTAGGTACGAATGTATCTAATACTAAAATGTGACTTGATACATCCGTATCTAGACAAATCTAAGACAAGAATTTTGGGACGGAGGGAGTACTTTATGAACATCAATGCTACATTTTAAGAGGGTATATTTGCCTCAGTAACTTGTGTTATGGATATTGCATGTAATCCCTCTGCTCTCATGCCTTTGGAGACATGTTCTAGTGTCTTTGTTCACTCATTTCTGTGCGTATATGTAGTCATATATGGAGTATAATATCGAAAATCATCTTATATTTCTGAACGGAGGTAGTAATAAAATATGGTTTCTGTTTGAATTAGAACCAGGTCCGCGGTGGAGATGAAGTTCTCAAAGTCATGCCGTGTGAACTGGAAGACCTGATGATGAGTTCTACTGCTGAACTATCCAGCTGCTGTGTCCTTGTCGCCACGTGTCCTGAACTAGTGTTTTCCTGTAGCATTGTTGCCAGGCGTGTCCTCGAGGCTGTACTTGACCACAACAATTTCCTGGATGTGCCTTCGATTACGAAGGGTGTGGTTCTTGTAATGCTTCCCAACAAATCTGATGCGGCCTATCTTCATCATCATGTTTATGAGTGGAAAGACCACTCTATTAGGTTCTCCGAGGTTGACAAGATGGTGATGGTGCATGTAGACATCTCACACGAAGTCCATGGCCTAGTCAGTTATGCGTGGCAAGAAATAGTCTGCAGAGTTTAGTTAGTGCAACTTTGCTTGTCTGTAGTAAGTACTATTGTTCAGTACTTGATTTGTGTCTGTGAACCCTATATTGTTTATTAGTACTGCCGCTTTTGGTGTGTGGTCAGTCCTGAGAACGGTATATGTTAATGTCTGTCCACTAAATTCAGTCTGTATATTTTGAAGTATCCAGATCATATTTTTTGTGAGGATGGTTTATCAATTATGGTTACACTCCAATATCTGTATGCATTGCAGGGTTTATCGCACCCACCAGGATTTCCAGTCCTATGGATGTTCGGTCCATACGATTTGTCACGACCTTTGGACTGTCCTGCTTGTGGGAGTAGGCGATGCCCCTGCATGCCACACGTAGTTGAACTATCAATCTTCTGTTTAGTACTTCAACATAGTGATTTCCTGGTAAGGATTCACTCGTGTCACATCAAGTAAATCTTATTGATTTACTATCTAAATCTTATTGATTTAATGCCATGTTTTCTTTCTTTTCCTGCAATTTTATGATGCAGGTTTTGCCATGTGTCATTCATCACAGAATAAACCGTTTGGTTTGCTCTACGATGGATATTTTTGCAGGTTTCACTTCTTATGTCATGTCAGTAACGAAGGCACTGTCCATCACTTTGTCACAGCCCTAGATTTTGCTTACCATTAGTTGCCTTAAAGCATCCATGCATCATGTTTATTTTTCAATTAAATTTGAAATGGGGATGATGAAACCCTAGCACCACATGAAATTCAAATAGGTTCAAATATAATCTTTTTCAAAGACCCCAAAATGCCCTTTGAAAATGTTCATGATTTATGATAAAGGTGAAAACCTCTGCCAAAAATGATGAGCATATTTCTTGGCCATTTATGGATTTTTGAATTAATTCATATTGTATTTGAGTTGGAGCAAATAAAATCTATAACTAATTTCATAGCTCCAAATATTTTGAAAGTAATTGTGGATCGCTGGTATATTGCAGAGAGCTCCCACAATTATTGTCAGAATTTATATAAATGGTTTAGTTTTCAAACTAAATCAAAACAGAGAAAAATAAATAGAAAAACAGAGTTAAATGAGAGAGAGAGAGAGAGAGAAGTGCTTACCTGTAGTCCACCTAGCATAGCCACCTGGCCCAGCACAGGAGGCCCAGCCCACAAGGGCATCATTGTCTTCTACCCCTGCCAGAAGGCAGAGGCGAACCAGAGCACGACGCCGGCCGTGCCAGCTCCTGCTTCGCGCTGGCGAGCTCCCCTTCATCCCAACCGCGCCTGGATAACGCGCTGGCCCCTCTCGCTTCCCCTCCTCTCTCTCGGCGCTCTCTCCCTCTCCTCTAGCTCCTCCCCCTCGCATTCTCGCAGCCACCCAAGAGCCACCCATCGCTTCCGTGCTTCGCTCGCGTGGCCGCCGTCGTTCCAAGCGCCACCGCCCTGTTCCAGAGATCAACCTCCTCGTGTTACTTCCTCCCGTTGACGCACGCGAGGCAGGGAGCAACAGAACATCGCCCCCTTCGTCTCCATCGCCGTCTCTGCTTCGTCATCGCCATCGTCGATTTGCCAGCCACAACGCTTCCCCGGCCTCTTCTTCGACTCCACCCGAACCGTGGTGAGCTCGCGGACGAAACCCCTTTCTCGTCCCAGCCTCGCACGTCCTCTAGCCGCCGTTCCCGCAAGCTCCCGAGCTCGCCACCGCTAGCCATGGCACCGCCGCGGCTAGAGTTGCCGCAACCCGCGTCTGGGCCCACCAACGAGCTCCGCACCCTCCCAGGAGACGAACACCACCACAGTTCCCCCTCCCATGTGCCGTAGCGTCATTTCCGCCGACGCCCGATCTCCGCCCGCCGCCCCGGTGCTCGCCGTCGTCGACTCCGGGCACCCCGTGACCTGCCGCTGCCTCTGATGGATGCGCGGGAGCGTGGGCTTCCTCCTGGTGCCCTCAGCGCACCTAGCCACCGCCCCTGGCACCACTCCGGCAAGCCACCGCCGCTCTGGATCGTCGCCGTTGTCTAACCGCCGGTGCAATCCGATGTGGCCGCGTGATTAGCGCTAATGACGCCTAACTAATCCCCTAGCTCACTGACACCTGGGCCCCACTTCCTATTTAACCTAGGTTTTATTTCTGTTTAGACTAAACTAATCCCACGGGCCCCACAGGTCAGTTTGACCTGGCCATGTCACACGTTGACCAGGCCCACCTGTCTGTGACCCTAGCTTGCACTATGTCACCGACGTGTGGACCCCACACGGCAGGTTTGACCTGGACCCGTCCTGTTGACTGGATGATGTCATAGTGACGCAGTGATGAGGTCATATATGCTTTTCTGGATTTTAAATAAATCAGAAATGATTTATTTAATTTAGAAAATGTCCAAAACTTCAAAAATTCATAGAAGTTCAACCGTAACTCCAAATGAAATAAATTATATATGAAAAATGATCAGAAAAATCCAAGGAATCTGAATATGGCATTTTCATGCATGTTTGAACAAATTAACCTCACTGTCTAGTCCAAAACATGATAATGCACTATTTGAATTCATAGTTTGAATTTGAACCTAGGGTTCAAACCAACTCCATTTAACATGTTGCTAGTTGCATTAGCTCAAACCACAGCATATTGACATGTCATGATCATGCATCATATTGTTGCATCGCAATGATTGTTTCTTCCTTGTTTGCCGGTAAGTGTCCCCTCTCGGTAGACGCTGCTCCGACGCTATGATCGTTGACACTGATCAAGACTCAATGTTATCTTCAGAAGTGCTAGGCAAGCACAACCCCCTTGTTCATTCCGATACAAGCCCACTCTCTCTCTCCTGCTCTTTTTACTGCATTAGGACAACAACGATTCATCTGTTACTTGTTGCGGTAGTTGAACCCCTTATCCTCTGCATGACCTGTCATCGCCACAGTAAATAGATGAAACCCACTAGCATGAGTAGGAGTTGTTTGAGCCCTAATGTGCCTACTCATTCATGCTTGTTTGTCATGTCTGCTATTGCTTAGAGTTGTGTCAGGGTTGATTCATTGGGGATGAATTGGAACAGTGATGAACATGTCCTACTGTGTGTGAGCTAAGTGCGTGAACACGATTTGGTAAAGGTAGCGGTGAGAGGCCATGTAGGAGTACATGGTGGGTTGTCTCATTGAAACCGTTCTTAGGAACTGAGCTCTGTGTTTGTGATCCATGAAATAGTTACTACCATGCATTGGGCCCGAAACCAATGGACCCTCTCGGCTTCTTGATCACCCTTGTCCTCTGTCCAGGAGTTGCAACTAGTTTCTGGTGTTTATAGGATATGTGTTGGCGGCCGTGCCTAGAGCTGACCCTAGGGGTGGGCTATGATGCGGTAGAGACACCATGGTCGGGCATGCCGGGCGCCCGTTTGGTGTCTCGGAACCCTGTACACATCGTCCGGGGCCGTATGTGGAAACCTCGGCCGGACTCCCTGCGGATGGAACCTGGATAGGCAATAAACCTGGACTAGAGACTTGAGTGTTTAGGTAGGCCATGGCCGACACCCTCGTTGGGCTTCCGCTTGAAGGTTGCCGAGTACATGTCGTGTAAACGGCGGTAAGTGGTGAGAGCGTGTGTGAAGAAGTACACCCCTGCAGGGTTATAAATGATCTATTCGAATAGCCGTGTCCGCGGTAAAGGACTTCTGGGTTACCTATAACAGTTCATAGATAAGTGAAAGTGGATACTCTAAAACTCGCAAGATAAGTGTGAGTGCTATGGATGGCCTTCTCTAGGGAGACGGGAGCGGATCCATAGTGGTGTATTGAATGGTGAATATGTGGACTCGTGTGCGCCACCTCAAAAAAAGTTGCTTGCAGTCATAGTTCAGGTTAGCCACTGAGTCAAAGCTGGCTTGCTGCAGTTAAACTCCACCACCCCTTTATTGATACCGATGCATATGTAGATAGTTCTGATGTAAGTCTTGATGGGTACATTTGTACTCACGTTTGCTTAATTTATGTTTTGTAGAGAGATTTCAGTCTTGCTAGTAGTTCCACGGGGACTCCGACGTTTAGCTTGTTATCTCAGCTACGATCTTGTGCCCTCAGCAGGATCTGGTAGATAGTCAGGCTTCTCAGCCTTCTTCATTTGTAGTTGTCTGTACTCAGACAAGTTAAGCTTCAGCATGTGCTTGTTGCTTGTATGCTCTGTATGTTGGGTCATGAAACCCATGTTTGTAATATCTCGCTCCTCGGAGCCTAATGAGTAAATACTTGAGTCGTAGAGTCTTGTTGTGATGCCATGTTGTATTTACACATATCGAGCATATTGTGTGTATGATTGAAATGCTTGGTATGTGTGGGATCCGACAATCTAGTTGTTTATCCTTGGCAGCCTCTCTTATGGGGAAATGTAGTTTAGTGCTTCCATGAGCCATAGTAGTCCTGCTAGCCCAGCACTACTGCTCAGGACACTTGACTGGCTGGCATGTGTTTCACTTTGTTCCTGTGTCTGTCCCTTCGGGGAAATGTCACGCGGTGACATCCGGAGTCCTGCCTAGCCTGCTACAGCCCGGGTTCCAGGAGTCCTGTTATCCCAGTGCTACAGCCCGGATTCACACGCTGCTGACCGACATGCTCGAAGTTGATTCATGTATGCCTGTCCCCATGGGTTAGTACCGCTTTGGGTTCACGACTAGCCATGTCGGCCCGGGTTCTCTGTCATATGGATGCTAGCGACACTATCATATACGTGAGCCAAAAGGCGCAAACGGTCCCGGGCCAGGTAAGGTGGCACCCGTGGGAATACCGTGCGTGAGGCCGCAAAGTGATATGATGTGTTACATGCTAGATCGATGTGGCTTAGGATCGGGGTCCTGACAGCATTGGTATCAGAGCTTGACTGCCTGTAGGATTACCAAGCCAACCGGTCGAAGTTGAGTCTAGAAATGCTTTAGTTATGTAAGGGAATTGATTGTGGAAGGGAACGTAAGGCTCTTTTTACTCCTTATACCTCATGGCCTTCTGATCTGAGTCATCCTCTTCCTTTCTACGGGGATTAAGAACTAGGCCTTCTCATCTATCTATCAGGATGACGAGTTACTATGATATAGACTTGTAGGATTGATGTATTCAAGCCTCTGTTCAGTTTCTACTACTTCTATGTGTTCTCAGTTGATCTCAGAACATTGATATTGTGATGTTGAGTGGTTATGCCACCATTTTGCAGGATGTCTCAAATCATTTTGAGCATTACAGCCATTATGCTGTCCGAGTCATCCCAGGTGTCTAAATAGTCTGATGCATTTGCAAATCCCTTCTTCCCGTTCCCAATGTTTCTTCGGGCCAGTTTAACCACACTAATCGGTGAGTTGAGGTACTCCGTTGCCTTGACATATATGTTGGAGCTATTATTATGACCCTAGGTGTCTTAGGGAGTCATCTAGTAATCTAGCAATGCTATGTGTTCCCGGTGTGATGATTCTGGCCACCATTCTCCAAAGCATTCCATGATGCCATTTAGTTAGTAGGTATTCTATTCCTGGGTTCTTGAACCCGAGATTCACCCTACTTACCTCATGTTGATAGTGTTGCTAGTTCCTTTAGGATATTAGTAACCTTTTCATTAGTCCTCGAGGTCCGTGGTATTTCCTTCTTCCAAATACTATGAACCACTTATGGCAGAAGTTCTTGAACCAAAGGATCACAACCAGAGTGCTCTTGATGAGTTCTCCATTCTATATTGTGGCTCTGCCAGTTCTACCTTTCTGCATGGGTTATCCGGAAGAAATATGTTGAACTCGTTCGACATACTAATCTATGCATCCACAACTCAGAAAGTTATATGTTCCTTTGAGTTGTCCCCCTTCAGTTATATTCCGACCTTCATCTATCAATTGATAGTAAGGAGTAGTTGGCAATCGTGTTTATCGATGCCTATTACTCTAGTGGTCGGTCAAGTCATTCTATTTCAGAATGACTAGGAGAAACAAACTCCAGTACCTCATCCATATCTAGGATTGGGTCAAAGCAATTGTACTTCGCAAATCAAAATGCCAATCCAGCTTTTGTTCTGTTCTACCTCGGAGTATTACCCCCTTTTTTTCAGGATTGTCATGAGAATTGCACCATCTCTCATGAATTTTTGACGCAGTGATACTCTCACCATCATTATTCATTCCCCGGTCTCCTTGTTGTTGTGACCGGAATGCCGACAAGTGAACCGTGATGTGTGAAATCAATACTCCTAGCAACCCAGTTGCTTGGTAGTTAATGGACAACAATTTCATTCTTAGCGTGTTGGTTATTCAATCATCATTCTAAGATTAATCATGCTACCTAGTCCTTATTTCCAGTGCACTCTTCGATCAATGAGTTAGGATTATTCAATCCCTTACTCTTCTGATCATGTCGTCTTGCCTTGAAAAGCAAGATTGTTCTCGAGCTTAGAGACATATCGGTGGTTTGTGATTTTCTGAATATCTTCATGGGAGTATCACCAGGTCGTCCCCTGACCGATATGTTGAGTTCGTGATCAAGTTGGTTTTCCAATAAACCACTCTTTCTCCAAGAATCTATGTTGGATACCCTGAGCTAGTTGGTTAAGCTAAACAACAACTTGGAGAGTTGGAAGATAAAGGCTATATCCGACTTAGTTCTTTCCAAAGGGATATCTCTTTGTATATGTGTGTTGAAGAAAGAGGATATCTTCATCGATTGATCTCCGTGACCAACTGGTGGAGCTATTGTTTTGTCCAAACTTTGAATTAAGTATGGGCCATCGTCAAGTCAAATCAGAACCAACGATGTTCGTAATGTTGTCTGACTCGTGGTTGATCCCTCGAGCATACACCATTACATCTTTTGGTCTGACCAATGCTACCATAGTGTTCACATGATGGTGGAAGTCAAGTGATATGGAAATTCCTATGATTTGTTGTTGAGCCCATCAGCAACATTTTGTCTCCCCCATGATTCATATTGAACATTAACCTAGTGTTGAAAACTTTGTAAGCAATGCCTTCGTGTTCCGTTCATGAAGCTTATGCTTGGATGGAAGAAGTGACTTCCTCGAATTCATGTGCATTTGGTGCAAGTTGCCGCCATGAGTTTGAGAAAGATTGTTTTTGCCTCCTCTAGAATCATCCCAAGTTAGTCATGCACGTGCGAAGTGCTCTATGGTTTGATAGGTTGGCCGCCTCCACTCCATATGTGTTCCTAGCACACCAAGCCACTGATTGATTTGTTCGAGAAAAAGGAGTTGTTGTGCGAATACTAGTTCATGCACAAGATTCCAATATCCTCGAAGATGGTTCCCCACCTGATCTCGGTAGTGTTTTATTATAAGACTACTACGTGATCATGCTTGTCTGGGACAGTGTGTTCACATGTATGTAGCAGAACCAGCTCATGTTTTGGAGCTTGCTATCGTAGTTCATTTCCCGAGAATCTCGCAATGTCATCTCGTCGGTTTGTGTTGCAAACTTCCTTTTTCCGGACATGCTGTCTGAAATATCCTGTTACCAGCCAGATCTGAATCTCAGGCAGATATGATGGTTGGAACGTTTCTCAAGAGCTATAATATTGGTCTCTCGATAACCGGTAAAGTGGATGTCGTGGCCAACACATCCAGCCGGAAGACCTATTATTGTAGTATCTCGATTGAAGAAAGTTGGCCACCTTCCCATGAGGATTTCGTAGGATTTACCTCCGTAGTTAATCCTTGCGGATTCTTGAGCTTCCGAAGTCCGACCTTTACTTGATGTCCTAGATACCAAACCGTATCAATAAATGGGTTATCCTAGCACATCAAGGAGAACATTAGAACCGGAGTGCTAAATGTCTCTCGGTCGATCATCCAGATTTTGTTCCCTTGGCCTCGCTAAGGTGAAATCTGAGAAAGTGTTATCTTCCTTTGCATCTGCATTATCCATCACCATTCATCATGGTGGTATGTTGTGTTGCCAGGATCCTTGACACGGATATTGGTAAAACCTTGATGAATATGGAGATGCTCAAGTTCTTGAGAGCATGCGCTAGCACCAGGTTTTACCGTTGGCGTTAACTGGGATTTGCTTCCAGTTTCCTCGGTTATGTTATTACCCTTTTCAAACAATGGACTCACTCTCGACTGTTGAGCTCTCCCCAGTTACTAGAATCATTCCTAGCATTTGCATTTTGTTCCCAGCTTGCACCGCCATTGTATCATCCTACTACGGACTACCCTTCTCAGTAATTACTGATCAGGATCAACTTTAAAGTGGTCCTACCACGGGTTTCATCCATTTTCGATGATAAGCAAAAATCATCCATTGCGTTGTCTTCAACAAGATAGTCCACATCATCCTTTCTACTCCAAGTTTATCATTCCTTTGAACTCCTTCAAATGATCGATTGTGATTGCCTTAGGCTGGCATAAAGAATTTCAATGATCTCTGAATCAAAAGTAATTCTTTTTGCCACTTAAGGGAATAATTATACGAGTCACCTTCCCCGAGGTATCACGTTACGAAATCATGGCAAATATTTTCTTGCTACTTTGAAATTCATGCTCCATCTTATTCGAGTATTGAATTGTTGCCTACCTAGTGAACCTTCACCATCCGTTTCACTCCATCCCTCTAGGTGTATGCTTCATGTCTCAGCTCAAGATATGTTACTATGTCTCATTCCATGAGTTGATCTTGTGATCATTAGGATGATCCTAAGTTGCTCGAACCTCAGGGAGGTCGATTCTTCTTAAATTCTCCCTTTCTACTCGTTGTCATGTTGGATGTAGTTCTCAAAGCAAGACATCAAGATCAAGGTGATGCAATGAATCAACATCCTCAAGAAAGACGTCTGGATCGTGAAGGTCGTGTTAGCTGTGTATCCTCTCTGTCTTCTTACCTCACGTCTTGAATCTTGGGACGAGATTCTTGTTTTAGTGGGGGTGAGTTGTCACAGCCCTAGATTTCGCTTGCCATTAGTTGCCTTAAAGCATCCATGCATCATGTTTATTTTTCAATTAAATTTGAAATGGGGATGATCAAACCCTAGCACCACATGAAATTCAAATAGGTTCAAATAAAATCTTTTTCAAAGACCCCAAAATGCCCTTTGAAAATGTTCATGATTTATGATAAAGGTGAAAACTTCTGCCAAAAATGATGAGCATATTTCTTGGCCATTTATGGATTTTTGAATTAATTCATATTGTATTAAGTTGGAGCAAATAAAATCTATAACTAATTTCATAGCTACAAATATTTTGAAAGTAATTGTGGATCGCTGGTATATTGCAGAGAGCTCCCACAATTATTGTCAGAATTTATATAAATGGTTTAGTTTTCAAACTAAATCAAAACAGAGAAAAATAAATAGAAAAGCAGAGTTAAATGAGAGAGAGAGATAAGTGCTTACCTGTAGCCCACCTGGCATAGCCACCCGGCCCAGCACAGGAGGCCCAGCCCACAAGGGCATCATTGTCTTCCACCCCTGCCAGAAGGCAGAGGCGAACCAGAGCACGACGCCGGCCGTGCCAGCTCCTGCTTCACGCTGGCGAGCTCCCCTTCATCCCAACCGCGCCTGGAGAACGCGCTGGCCCCTCTCGCTTCCCCTCCTCTCTCTCGGCGCTCTCTCCCTCTCCTCTAGCTCCTCCCCCTCGCGTTCTCGCAGCCACCCGAGAGCCACCCGTCGCCGCCGTGCTTCGCTCGCATGGCCGCCGTTGTTCCAAGCGCCACCGCCCTGTTCCAGAGATCCACCTCCTCGCATTACTTCCTCCCATTGACGCACGCGTGGCAGGGAGCAACAGAACATCACCCCCTTCGTCTCCAGCGCCGTCTCTGCTTCGTCATCGCCGTCGTCGATTTGCCAGCCATAGCGCTTCCCCGGCCTCTTCTTCGACTCCAGCCAAACCCCTCTCTCGCCCAGGCCTCGCACGTCCTCTAGCCGCCGTTCCCGCAAGCTCCCAAGCTCGCCACCGCTGGCCATGGAACCGCCGCGGCTAGAGCTGCCGCAACCCGCGTCCGGGCCCGCCAACGAGCTCCGCACCCTCCCAGGAGACGAACACCACCACATTTCCCCCTCCCGTGCGCTGCGTCATTTCCGCCGACGCCCGATCTCCGGCCGCTGCCCCGGTGCTCGCCGTCGTCGACTCCGGGCACCCCGTGACCTGCCGCTGCCTCTGCTGGATGCGCGGGAGCGTGGGCTTCCTCCTGGTGCCCTCAGCGCACCTAGCCACCGCCCCTGGCGCCACTCCGGCGAGCCACCGCCGCTCTGGGTCGTCGCCGTCGTCTAACCACCGGCGCAATCCGACGTGGCCGCGTGATTAGCGCTAATGACGCCTAACTAATCCCCTAGCTCACTGACACCTGGGCCCCACTTCCTATTTAACCTAGGTTTTATTTCTGTTTAGACTAAACTAATCCCATGGGCTCCACAGCTCAGTTTGACCTGGCCATGTCACACGTTGACCAGGCCCACCTGTTTGAGACCCTAGCTTGCACTGTGTCACCGACGTGTGGACCCCACACGTCAGGTTTGACCTGGACCCGTCCTGTTGACTGGATGACGTCATAGTGACACAGTGATGAGGTCATAAATGCTTTTCTGGATTTTAAATAAATTAGAAATGATTTATTTAATTTAGAAAATGTCCAAAACACTTCAAAAATTCATAGAAATTCAACCACAACTCCAAATGAAATAAATTATATATGAAAAATGATCAGAAAAATCCAAGGAATCTGAATATGGCACTTTCATGCACGTTTGAACAACTTAACCTCACTGTCTAGTCCAAAACATGATAATGCACTATTTGAATTCATAGTTTGAATTTGAATTTGAACCTAGGGTTCAAACCAACTCCATTCAACATGTTGCTAGTTGCATTAGCTCAAACCACAGCATATTGACATGTCATGATCATGCATCATATTGTTGCATCACAATGATTGTGTTCTTCCTTGTTTGCCAGTAAGTGTCCCCTCTCGGTAGACGCTGCTCCGACGCTGTGATCGTTGACACTGATGAAGACTCAATGTTATCTTCAGAAGTGCCAGGCAAGCACAACCCCCTTGTTCATTCTGATACAAGCCCACTCTCTCGCTCCTGCTCTTTTTACTGCATTAGGACAACAACGATTCATCTCTTACTTGTTGCGGTAGTTGAACCCCTTATCCTCTGCATGACCTGTCATTGCCACAGTAAATAGATGAAACCCACTAGCATGAGTAGGAGTAGTTTGAGCCCTAATGTGCCTACTCATTCATGCTTGTTTGTCATGCCTGCTATTGCTTAGAGTTGTGTCAGGGCTGATTCATCGGGGATGAATTGGAACAGTGATGAACATGTCCTACTGTGTGTGAGCTAAGTGCGTGAACACGATTTGGTAAAGGTAGCGGTGAGAGGCCATGTAGGAGTACATGGTGGGTTGTCTCATTGAAACCGTTCTTAGGAACTGAGCTCTGTGTTTGTGATCCATGAAACAGTTACTACCATGCATTGGGCCCGAAACCAATGGACCCTCTCGGCTTCTTGATCACCCTTGTCCTCTGTCCAGGAGTTGCAACTAGTTTCTGGTGTTTATAGGATATGTGTTGGCGGCCGTGCATAGCGCTGACCCTAGGGGTGGGCTATGATGTGGTAGATACACCGTGGCCGGGCATGCCGGGCGCCCGTTTGGTGTCCCGGAACCCTGTACACATCGTCCGGGGCCGTATGTGGAAACCTCGGCCGGACTCCCTGCGGATGGAACCTGGATAGGCGATAAACTTGGACTAGAGACTTGAGTGTTTAGGTAGGCCGTGGCCGACACCCTCGTTGGGCTTCCGCTTGAAGGTTGCCGAGTACATGTCGTGTAAACGGCGGTAAGTGGTGAGAGCGTGTGTGAAGAAGTACACCCCTGCAGGGTTATAAATGATCTATTCGAATAGCCATGTTCGCGGTAAAGGACTTCTGGGTTACCTATAACAGTTCATAGATAAGTGAAAGTGGATACTCTAAATCTCGCAAGATAAGTGTGAGTGCTATGGATGGCCTTCTCGTAGGGAGACGGGAGCGGATCCATAGTGGTGTATTGAACGGTGAATATGTGGACTCGTGTGCGCCACCTCAAAAAAAGTTGCTTGCAGTCATAGTTCAGGTTAGCCACTGAGTCAAAGCTGGCTTGCTGCAGTTAAACTCCACCACCCCTTTATTGATACCGATGCATATGTAGATAGTTCTGATGTAAGTCTTGATGGGTACATTTGTGCTCACGTTTGCTTAATTTATGTTTTGCAGAGAGATTTCAGTCTCACTAGTAGTTCCACGGGGACTCTGACGTTTAGCTTGTTACCTCAGCTACGATCTTGTGCCCTCAGCAGGATCTGGTAGATAGTCAGGCTTCTCAGCCTTCTTCATTTGTAGTTGTCTGTACTCAAACAAGTTAAGCTTCCGCATGTGCTTGTTGCTTGTATGCTCTGTATGTTGGGTCATGAGACCCATGTTTGTAATATCTCGCTCCTCGGAGCCTAATGAGTAAATACTTGAGTCGTAGAGTCTTGTTGTGATGCCATGTTGTATTTACACATATCGAGCATATTGTGTGTATGATTGAAATGCTTGGTATGTGTGGGATCCGACAATCTAGTTGTTTATCCTTGGCAGCCTCTCTTATGGGGAAATGTAGTCTAGTGCTTCCATGAGCCATAGTAGTCCTGCTAGCCCAGCACTACTGCTCTGGACACTTGATTGGCCGGCATGTGTTTCACTTTGTTCCTGTGTCTGTCCCTTCGGGGAAATGTCACGCGGTGACATCCGAGTCCTGCCTAGCCTGCTACAGCCCGGGTTCCCGGAGTCCTGTTAGCCCAGTGCTACAGCCCGGATTCACACGCTGCTGACCGACATGCTCGAAGTTGATTCATGTATGCCTGTCCCCATGGGTTAGTGCCGCTTTGGGTTCACGACTAGCCATGTCGGCCCGGGTTCTCTGTCATATGAATGCTGGCGACACTATCATATACGTGAGCCAGAAGGCGCAAACGGTCCCGGGCCAGGTAAGGTGGCACCCGTGGGAATACCGTGCGTGAGGCCGCAAAGTGATATGATCTGTTACATGCTAGATCGATGTGGCTTAGGATCGGGGTCCTAACACACTTATATTACTGGAAAAAATTGGATCAGTCTGTTGTCTGAGTACAAGCCGAATTCCTATGGTGAACTGCAGTTTGGTTTAACAAAAACGCCATAATTAGTCCTTCTCGCGTTTAAAAGAAATGAAGAAAAAACTGGATGACGGACACGGATCCTAGTCAAGTTAGAAAGCTGATCATAGCAGACCAGACACGATCGCCGCTGTCTCGCACAGATTGAGCACCGGCAGTTGCTCTAGCACTAACAGTGGCAGCAGCTCAGTCTGATCCAGTTGAGGATTGGGCACCGACCGCGTCAGCGGATCAGTATGATCTACCGGAGGATCGGGCATCGACACCGGCACCTGCTCCGACACCGGCACCAGCTCTACAAGGAGCACCATCTCCGGTAGCAGCAGCGGCTTCGGCACCTGCACCAACACTTGCACTTGCATCTGCTCCGGCCCGTGCAGATGCACCGGCAACAGACTGGGCTGCAGTTCGCACTTCATATACCAAAGTCCTTACAAAAATCGACATGTCCACCTTCTTGGTAAGCATTGGCTGCCCAAGTGCTTCGTTCTTTTTTCTTTCCATGTTGTTTCACATGATTCACTGCGTTGATCTAACTGTTTGGGTATGTCTTCTTGTTTGCAAACAGAGAATTCCTAGAGCAACGAGGGAGTCGTTCAACAATCCGGGCGACCGTGGCCAAGTTTCTCTTACCATGCGCAACCTTGGTGTGAATGAACCTGCTCAATATACCGTAAGTACAAAGGATGGTCGCATGATGATTGATGCTAAAGGATGGTCAAGGTTCAAATCTAAATCATATCTTGCGATAGGGGATGATGTCAACATCGAACTTTCTCGGCAAGGAGAGCTGGTCCAAATCAACTTTGAAATTCTTCAGTAGCAGCACGCAACTGCCGAACTGATCTATCATCCGAGAGATTTTGATATAATAATCTGGCATGCTGAAACAAGTGTCTTGTGTGTATAAGTAGTACGACAGTATTATTTATCACATGGTATATCGTTGATAGAATTGCAACTCCGATTGCTGGTTAGGAACTGTTGTTCGATTTCATTTCAACAGCTGCCGTGCTTTATTCAATTTTGTGTATTCGCCTTGCGACAACATCTAAAACCAGCGCCGTACCGATCGCTTGCAATATGAAAAACGTTGAGGTAGAACACATGGCCCCCAAACATGCAGGGTCGGCCTGCAGCCCAAAGTCCAGAACCGTGAGCCTATCTGAGTATTATATTCTCAGCTGAACCCCCATAAAAAAAGCTGAACCCCCATAATGCCCGTGTGTTGCAGAGGGGGTATATTTCTTGGCAAGGTGAGCCTGTGATATAAACGATTTGTATATTTCTTTACAGAGGGAGTATCGCTCTGTCAAAAAATATATTTATGTGTAACTAGTTACTCCTGTCTTTCTACTTCCTTTCGCTGATATGTGGGGCAACCGTCAACGGGGTCCACGTGCCATATGCACAAATTAGAGTGCACAACTTCACAGTAGACACGCCCTGGTCATAGCGCTGCAGTAATGCCCAATGAGCTATCAAATCACAACCCCCCTTTCCAGCTTTAGCAGTAAGCTGGACGGACGAAGCAGAAATATTTCACTGGGCCTGAATCCCCTTCTCCCTCGTCTTCTTGTTCAGAGAAAACCCCCTCTCGGCGATTGCATAGGGTTTTCTCATGAAGAACCAGGTACGAATTCTTCATCCATCCCCAATAAATCCATGTCCCTTGGTCGCAGGTAATCCTAGGATGGCAGCCGCCACCGTTGATGCATTTTTCTTCCTACTGAATCTAGTGTGTTTCATTTGCAGTGCCCAAAGTGCGAGTACCCTACAGGTTTCTGCGCCCTCGGCGAGATGCCACACTTGTTCCTTCTCATCCTAACACAACATTTTGAAATGCACATAGTATGTTCCTAGAATCCTCTTTTCTATCTGGGAGGGTGGGTTTTTTTTGAACATGTTGTGTTCTCATATTATTTTTCCTGCAGTGTATTATTTGCTCTGCCAGAACACATGTACTCAAGATGCTCGGCCTTGCCATAACTGAATACACTAGTTTAATGGTCACAGTGAAGACAAACAATGGATATAAGTTCCGAGTTGGGTTCATGAACCAAGAAGATCGCTGCTTTTTTTATGGCTGAACTTGGATAAACTTTCTCAAGTGTTACAGACTGAAAGTTGGCGCACGAATGTTGATGGAAATAGCAAAACCTGGTCTCATCTTTAATGCAATCTTCCACCCCGACGTCGTTTCAATTGTTCATCCATGTTAGTTTTGTATCTGGTTCTTGCTTGTTGCCTCGATTACTTCTTAATCCACCTATTCTGTCTAAGTAATCACAATTTAACTTTAGAAGTAGCAACGAATCTCTCACGAAGATGCTACTTCTAACTAATATTTTCTTATAATTGGTGGCACATGTAGGTTTTTCCAGAGTTAAGCAGTCTGCTCGTTTGTTACTCTGTAATAACTCGGCTGTTACTAATGGCACTGAAGTTGACTGGATCGACATCCACAAATTCCTACACTTTATTGATCGTCTTGAGGTCCTTATGGGGCGTTTCAATGGTGGAAGGCCACGTGGGATATGTGTGCTACTGCTGCACTTGTTGAACAGGTCCAACTGTGTCGAGAAACTTATGGTACGAGCTGTTTTCTGTTATATATGTTGTTCATAAACTATTGCTTATACACAGTTTTACAGTTGTGAACTTCTTGAAATAGGAACTGCCGAGTTCTATTGTTCCTATACAGATGCCTGACCATGGTTGGGTCAGACTTGCACTTGGTCACAACATGATGTTTATGTCGACCTACTCAATTCCCCTTGGAGATGAAAAGATACTTATTCATGGGTGGTCTCAAATAATGAAGACCCGTCCATGTTGGAGAATAGGACAGAAGATTATGTTCATGCTTTTTCATGGCTCTAAAGAGAATATCCTGTTTATTGACCACGTTGCGAGATGAAGCCACTTTCAGAAGGTTGTGGATGCGCGGGGTGGCGCCTGGGCCTTGTCCTGGGGCTTGGCGGCCTCACCCTTGGTTAACTGTAGGCAAAGTAGCACTGTTCGAGGCGTGCTTTATACGGTTGAACCTGTATAAGTACTCATACTGCTTTCAACTTTGGTTGTTAAGTGCCCCTACTGGTTTCAGTTAAGGTTGTTAAGTACTCCTGTTACTTTTACAGTCTGTCGTGTTTCTTCAGTCCTGTCTTCCTTCAGCCGTCAAAACCAAACCAGCGCCGGTGGGGCCGCCTGCTTCCGCCTCCCACGGCTGGCTTCGCCTCAGCGCACGCATCGCCGGCCCACCATCTCCTAAATCATTAACGCCGACGTCCTCCGCGCGCCTTGGTGCGCTCGCCGCGGCGCCGCCCTCTCGCGTTGTCAACATGGTCAACAAACAACAGGAATCGGCAGAAGTACGTGGAGAGGATGACAATAGGGGCCCACCACTCAGCGTATGGAAAAATAAAATGCTTCCTCCTAGTATTTTCCTGACATCTGGGACCCACGACATTGTGAGCGTATATAGTCAATAGACAAGAGAACAACACAAAATCGGCTGACACCTGGGACGTAGCTACTTGAGCAGTATTTTTTTATTTGGTATTGTTGAGACGGAGCAGGGTTTGAACTGGGCTGTGACCCGTCTAGCCCAGGCTTATATTTTATGTTCACCATGTGACCAGCCCAACTATTTTTTCTTTATGAAAATGAGCCCAGTTTATTTTTTCTGAAGAATAGCCAATCCAGGCCTACTTATTTTTCTACGCCCTGATGGGCTACAACTCTTTCAAGACGCCTGCAAATCTTGAAAGTAATATGAAATGGGTTGTAAATATAAAAACAGATGACAAATTGGCAATTACTTTATAATTTCTGAATTTTCACATTTTCAGATTCCTATTTCACTGGGCATTAACCTAATTTAAATATATCTTCAAAGTACTTTAAATCTGACTCGACATTTCGGTATTAAAAATAGTTTGGAACCCACAGAAATATGCGAAATTGGCCCTGGCCAACCAAAAAAATGACCGCAATAAATTGCATAAGAAGTTGCCATGAGCTATATATAAATTATTAAAAAAAGAAGGAGTGGTCTGACTTGTGGACCTGTTTAGTTGACGCGTATGCAAGATTTTTTTAGTTATTATATACGTCAACAAACGATTCTAGCAGACGTAACCGTTGGATGTCAATCCAACGGCCGACGTTTTCTTCAACCTCTGATCTTCTTGCTCTAGCCGCCAAAGCAACGCCAGCGGGACCGCCTACTCCCGCCTCCCGTGGCCGGCTGTGCTGCCGCGTAGGCCTCAGCGCCCCCTACTACTCCCACCGCTGGCCAGTGCATCCCTCTACTCACCCACACCCCCTGTTATTCCGCGGCGACGGCAACCTCACACCGCAGCCGAACCGGTGAACCCTTGTACTCCTCTCCGCGCGGGCTTCCACTGCCGCGTCTTCCCTAGCTCCGCGTCGTCCCCTTCCTAGGCCTCGTCGTCGTCCACCGCCGAGGTGCTCTCGGCGCGGCGTGGTCAATGTGGTCAACGACTGACTTCCATTGGAAGAGTACTGTACGTGGAGCGGCTGACAGCTAGGTCCACGGCAGCCGCAAGGAAGTGCCTCCTTATTACGCAGAAAATAATTATTCCTCCACCTGACAGCAGGGACCCACCGGATGGGCCACCAGTATTTCGCGAGAAAACGTTTCCCCCTGACTGCTGGGACCCACAGGACGGGCCACCGTATTTCGCGAAAAAAATGCCCCCCCCCCGCTGTCAGCTCGGACCCACCGGAAGTGCCTCCTTATTACGCACAAAAAAATGAATACCCCCTGCTAGCTGGGACCCACCTTGGTGGGAGGCTGACTTGTGGGCCTACTAAGTTGACTGGGACGGAGGCCTTTGTCAACTTTAGTCAATATATGAACGATTCTAGCTCCAGTGACCGTACGATGTCCATCCAACGGCCTTACTGCTTCTTCAACCTCTGGTCTTCTTGCTCCAACCGCCCAAAGCAGCGCCGGTCGTGCCGTCTGCTCCTGCCGCCCGTGGCCGGCTATGATGCCGCAGAGGTCTCACCGCCCCCTACTACTCCCACCGCTGGCCAGGTCATCCCTCTACGCACCCACAACCCCTGTTATTCTGCGGCGACGGCAGCCTGACACCACAGCCGAACGAGTGAACCCTCATGCTCCTCTATGCGTGGGCATCCACTGCCGCGTCTTCCCCGGCTCCGCGTCGTCCCCTTCCTAGGCCTCGTTGTCGTCCACCGCCCTGGTGCTCTCGGCACGGCGTGGTCAACGTGGTCAAGGAATGACTTCCATCGGACGTGGACTGTACGTGAAGAGGCTGGCAGCTGGGTCCACGGCCGCAGCAAGGAAGTGCCTCCTTATTACGCGCAAAATAATTATTCCTCCATCTGACAGCGAGGACCCACCGGACGGGCCACCGTATTTCATGAAAAAAGCATTTTCCCCTGACTGTTGGGACCCACCAGCTACATCTTCGCACACAAGGAAGTGCGTCCGAAAAAAAACGATTCGCCCCCTGACTGCTGGGACCCACCAGCTACATCTTCGCACGCAAGGAAGTGTATCCGAAAAAATGATTCGCCCCCTGACTGCTGGGACCCAGCAGCTACACCTTCGCACGCAAGGAAGTGCGTCCGGGCAAAAAAAACAAAACGATTCGCCCCCTGACTGCTGGGACCCACCAGCTACATCTTCGCAGGCAAGGAAGTGCCTGACAGTCGGGACCCACCTGGTCGAAGCGTACGTAGCGTTGTCATTCTGGTCGCGAACGTGTACATACATATATACTGGTCTATGTAGAGGCGCGCACGTGTCGTAGTAGAGGCGCGTACGTGTCGTAGTAGAGGCGAGCACGTAGCATATACACGTACGTACAGCGGCCAGGGTGCAAGAAAGAAAATACGGTCACGTACGTACATACGGGCAGGGTCTCGAACGCCTACTCGCGCATGCGTACGGCCAGGGCTCGTATACATGGCTGGGTCGGAATGGAGAAACAACGTCGTCGTCGTGTTCATGGGGAGGCAATGGAATGCGTCGTGTTCATGGGGAGGCAACGGAATGCGTCGTGTTCATCGGGAGCCAACAAAATGCGTCGTGTTCATCGGGAGGCAACGGAACGCATGGGAGCCAACCGGCTGGGTCGGAACGGAATGCGTGGTCGTGTTCCTCGGGATGGCTTGGACGGAACAGGCAATGGAAACGAGGCCTGGCGTACCGCAAAACGGAGAAAATGGCCTTGTGTTCGACCGGCCACGTTCGAAAAGGGATCCTGTTCATCGGGAGGGGTCGGACGTACCGCAAAACGGAGGAAATAGACCTCCTACGGTCGAAACGGGGGTCCTGTTGATCGGGAGGAGTGTGGCGTACCGCAAAACGGAGGAAACAGACTTGTGTTGGAGCGCTACGGTCGAAACGGGGGTCCTATTGATCGGGAGGGGTGTGGCGTACTGCATAACGGGACTCCACGGGATACTGTTCATCTCCACCGTCGACCTCCTCCAGCCTCCACGGGCTACCGTAGACCTCCTCCAGCCTCCACGGGCTCCTATTCATCCAGCTTCTACCGCGCGCTACTTCACCGGCTACTGTTCAACCATCCCTCCACGGGCACCCCTCCACCGTCTACTGTTCATCCAGCCCTCCACACCACGGGGTCCTGTTCATCCAGAGACAACGCCACCGCTCACTGTTCATCCACACCCCCCGCAACGCTCACTGTTCATCCAATCGATCGGTTTCAGTTAGCAGCAGTAGCGAAGGAATCGCTCGATCGGGTTCAGTTAACAGCCATCGATCGATCGCTCGGGTTCAGTAACGCGTAACCTGCAGTGCAATCGCTCGGGTTCAGTTAGAGCCCAACGCCTCGCTCGAGTTCAGTTAGAGCCAACGCCTTGCACACACGCGCGTACATGTACGAGAGAAACGCGCATCGCTCAGCCCCCGACCTCCCACCGTAACCGGGAACTCCCCGAAATTTTACTCCCCCTCGCTTCTAGCTACCACGGTTTTTTCCGTCTTGGACGACCCAAAGAATGTCATGCAGCTGCGTCTCCGGCCCGCCCAGGACGAAAAACCCATTTTCTGTCATAATTTTTTGTCGAAGTAGGAGCCCATCACATCTATGATGATACCGGATTTTGTCACAATTATCGTCATAGAAGTGTCATATGTATGACAGAATTTTTTTTGTTCGGTCCAAAATGTCACGGATGTGTCTTTTTTTGTAGTGTGAAGTTGACGATTCTAAAATTGATGTTATTAAAACTTGGCCACAACCAACCAACTTAGCTTAAGAGTGTAGTTTCCTTGGTCTAGCTGGATTTTATCGCCGCTTTGTTAGACTTTAGCAATATTGCTTCACCATTACATGCTTTGAGTAAAAAGAACATACCATTTTTTGGGGGAACCCTCCCAACATATCACATTTCATGAACTAAAATCTTTGCTAACACATGTCCCAATTATTGCATTACCAAATTTTGAGAAACCTTTGAAGTGCATTGTTACACAAGTGGTAATGGCATAGGTGGCGTATTGATGCAAGAAAAGCGCCCATTGCATATTTTAGTGAGAAACTTTTCAGTGCACAACTTAATTACCTCATCTATGATAAAGAATTATATGCTTTGGTTCGAGCCTAGCATGTTTCGGAGCATTACCTTTGACCACGTGAGTTTTTGATACACACCGACCATGAGACGCTTAAATAGCTTAAAGGTCAAACCAAGTTGGACAAAAAGCATGCCAAATGGAGTGAATTCTTGAGTCTTTTTCTTATGTCATTAAGTACACTAGTAGAACGCCCGTGTGTTGCCACGGGCTTCTAATTTATTTCTTTCAATTACACCTACAAATACAATTCATATCACACATGTAAAGTTTTTCTTAATTATGCATATAATGTATATCATATTTCACAGTATAGACAAGATAGCCTGCAATATTTGAAATAATTGAAATTCACTTCACCTACAATGTAAATCGATGATGTATTCATAGATAGAAATGATCTAGATGATTATATGTTACAAACTACGATCTACTTGATGCGCTTAAGATACTCTCGTACAAGGCAAGGAATACAAACAAGAAGTTTATATTGTACTTGCACACTACTCCAGCAAGTACAATACAAACTTGTTTCTCAACTCACAACCATTGTGCACAAGCAATATATATGGTTAGTACTCCCAATCCCCTTCCACCTCCATCAACACACACTTTGAATTTCAAACACGTAACGACGGGCTTATGCTATATTTCATGGCAAAATTCTCTCTTTCTCTCACTGTAATATGACAGTCTCTCTCTCTCTCTCTCTCTCTCTCTCTCTCTCTCTCTCTTTCTCTCTCTCTCTCTGAACTCAAACCTTAATTTTGGCTCAGCATAATTTTGCTCAGTGTTAACTTCAGTGGTTACAGTATATCATAGAAGAGGTTAGGTAGAGGTCACCCCATGTCAAATTTTCTACCTGATTGTAATCAGTTTTCTACATACAAATTCTTAGAAAATAATCACCCCATGTCAACACATTAGAATGATTATCAAGATTTTGAATGTAGCAAACTTGATAATGTTACTTTTAAATATGTAGGATCTTAGTCAGAATTCAAACCTTAATTTTGGTCAGCTTAATTTTGCTTAGTGTTAACTTCAGTGGTTACAGTATATCATAGAAGAGGTTAAGTAGAGTTCACCCCTTGTCAAATTTTCTACCTCATTGTAATTGGTTTTCTACATACAAATTCTTATAAAATAATCACCCCATGTCAACACATTAGAATGATTATCAAGATTTTGAACGTAGCAAACTTGATAATGTTACTGTTAAATACATAGTGTTGCTGCGAAAATGATTCTTTTAGAAGAAAAAAAGGCAAATTCGTTCCTGTGAACCGGAGAACTTTGGGCATGCCTAAATTTATGGCCAGTATAGCCAACTCACCTAGAACTACTTGCTGGCAATCCACACTGTACGACCAAATGAAGCAAATCATTCGATTCCTCACCATGTTTTATGATGTCAAGTACCTAAGCTCATGTTCGATTAGCGTGTAATAGCGGAGATAATGAATATTACGGCAAACCTCAGTTGATCGAACCATGAGCAATGCTAGACTCACGGGGTTGTTTTTTACAGGTTTCACGGAGCTGCTGACGTGGAGGTTTGAGATTGGATTAAGCGGATGGGAAGGGGCCCACCCCCTAAAAATCAGGGGGAGAGAATTATGGTTTTGAAAAATTAAGTAAAACGTCCGTATTAGTCCGTGCTTGTACTCTCTTCGTCACAGTTTAGAAGGCACCGTTAAATTTGCGTGCGTTTCCACAATAGACAAGATTTAGGGCGCATTGCATTTATTTCCAATAGCTAATTAGTACTTCAATATACTATTTCTATATACATGCGTAGTGTGAATGCTATTTTTAGCCCATCTCACAATCAATAGAAAACCACCTAGGTCCTAGAAAATTTTCAAGCGCGCCTTCTAAACCGTGACGGAGGGAGTAGTATTATTGGGTCACTAATACCTTGGGCTCACGCAGCCCGCTTGGTGGTGCCTGAACCATGTCGTGCAGTACGTGGAGCGCCCTATCAGCACCTAATTAAGGTTGTGCCTTGGTACTTCCAAAGCTGCCATTAAATACAAGACATGAATGGATGAAAATCGCAGAACGCAAAACAAAGCAAGCCACGCCATGGCAGCCGGCCGTGGCCAACAAACGCACTGCATGCTGGCTCTTTAAAGGGTGTTTGGATATGTTTTAGTCTCATAACTGAAAGTGGTGGGACTAAAATTTGCTAGCCTAACCCATGCTTGGATTCAAATACTAAAGAGACTAAAATTAACTATCAAGTTAATGAGCATTTATTATCCTCAGAACCCTCCAATCCAGAACTCGCATGTGTTAAATGAGAGGAGTTAAATGAGAAGAGAGAGGGCTAATCCAAATTTTAGTAGGGGTACCCCTGACTAAAAAAATTTAGTCTCAAGACTAATTTTAGCCTCTCTTTAGTCAGGGGCGCTTGGAACTTTAGCCTTTTAAAAAGACTATTTTTAATCAGACTAAAATAAGTTTCTTGGATCCAAACACCCTCTAATGTATTCCAGGAGATTAGCACTATCATTAGTGAGGAATGTAAAACCATAATCAATTAATGAAATGCTCCCCCCTCCCCCTGCAAAAAAATGCTATCGTTGTGGTGCTAGAAACTACGGTGTACATCAAAGTGGTGCAAAAACTTGGCTGGAGTGTGTAAATACATCGCTTATCACATTGGTATACGGAATCTATATTGACTAGACGCATGGGTCCTGCTGTCATTTAGGACCTGGGAGAGAGGGGATATATTTTTTCACAAAAAATTCCCTACGACGTGCCATTCTTCATCTATAACCAGCGGTCCCGCCTGTCAAAACTAAAAGGAAAAGGTGGAGGTCAAGATTTGAACGAGCGACCAAGACTACAAAGAAAACCTGTTAAACCATTACGTTGTTCAAGTTAGAACATATACAAAGAATAACTACACTATATGTATTAAACAAGTACGCATCTGAAGTTTAAATGGGGCACAGATATTGTGTCCCATTTTGAGCGAGCTTCTTTTTAAAGATATTTAAAAATGTAAGTAACAAAAATTATGTTTAAATATTTGTGATCTATAAATTTTATACAAACCAACCATGATTATTATTATAAAAACATTTAAATATACACCCATGTATTATATAAATATTTACTCAATATGGACATTTAAAATGTATATTAATAAACTTGTTCACGTGTTACTTCAAAACACATTCCTATATTTGCAATAATATTTATGAATTGTAAAAAAAGTCTATATAGTTTAAAATGATACAATTTCTTTGAAAATTACATTTAAAACTATTATTTTAATTATAAAAAACATTTCAATAATTATCAGCATATTCATATAGTTCAATTTTTGTATGTTTAAAAATATTCATAATTTTAAGTTTTAAGTGTATAGTATGAAAAATACTTTTTTTCAAAATAAGTCATGAGTAAAAAATATACATATGTGAATAGTTATAGATATTAAGTAAATGTTTGTATTCATCATTTTAAAATTTAAATATTTATGCGTGTATATTCTTTTGTATTCATTAAACATCTATCTATACCTATACTAATTTGTCACTTCCTAGAAATTCCCACGTTAATTAGATTTTACGAGCCGTTAATCAGGTGGGATTGAGAATTATTACGGTGTAGATTGTCTCATATAGAAAAAAAACTCATGTATCCTTCTCCATGTCTCATTTATCTCTCCAATGGAAAAAAAACTAACTTATCTCTCTCCCATGACCTAATCTCCCACGTGTCTCTAAAAAAACTCTCTCATGTAAATAACTCTCTCACGATCTGTTAAATAGGATTTAAATAGCTTCTACCACAATCTATCTACAACTCCCCGTCTCTTTCTTGGTTATAAAAATACGAGAACTCCTACGGACTCACAACTCTCACGTATTCTTTCTTTTTGGCTGGCTTACGCTCTCACATGTCTTTTCTTTCTTTCTCACGCATCTCTCTCTCCCTCTCTCTCTCTCTCTCTCTCTCTCTATATATATATATATATATATATATATATATATACATATATATATATATATATATATATATATATATATATATCTCAAAACTATAGAATCATTAGAAAAAAAGTCAAGGCCCATAAAGCACCTCTCTCTCTCTCTCAAAACCATAAATCTATTCAGTAAAAAAAATCAAAGCCCGTAATATTTTTTCAGTTGAAAAATAGAAGTAAAAAACTCCCATAGAAAACGACCAAGGCCCATAATGTTGATCAGTCAAAATAATAGAAATAAAAAAACCTTCTATCCCGATTTATCTACAACTCTATGCCTATTTTCACGTCTCGATCAATAGAAGGAGAAAAACTCACATCTCAATCTCCAACTACCTAGAGCTCCATGGCATCAATCTCCATGATTTTTATCTAACCATTCTCTAAGATCTATTCCCTCTCATCAACACTCGCTTCTCCCATGAAAAAAACCCAACGAGTCTCTCTTCTTCCATGGGAAAATATCCATCATCTGTCTCAACCTGAAGGAGGTAGGTTGAGGTGGCATGCTTATGCAGCTATATTACTTCCTTGCCAATCGGTGTTGGTAGGAGATGAAAAGCTGCAGCGGGGTGCCTTCTGGCAGGTTAGCTCGATTATTTACTAGCCGATCGATGTTGATTGTTGACAGCAATTGAAAATATATGGTAGAAACATGCATGTAAATAAGGTAGCAGGCTGCATCGATTCCGCTCTGAGACGAGGTATATTATGCTAATTCCTTCGGTCTGTTTGGGAAAACACACGCAGATGGCGTCACAATTATTTTGACATAGACTTGTGATGTGCTTGGTTGAATCAAGCTAGCCTGTATGTGCATGTCCATGAGTCCATGAACGGCCAGAAATAACATGGCCGATTTGATGTGAGCATGCTCTCAACAGAAAGTAATCGTCTACAAGAGATGATCGGGCCTCCACCATTGACAGAAAAATTTGCTCAAGCTTTACATGCTTCAGCATTTTGCTTCCTATTTACACGGAAGTAGTCAGATTTTCAACCTGGGAAGTATATTCGAATCAGCGTCACAATAATGGCTAGCCTCAGCCGTGTGAGCGCTTGCCCAACCAGAGATTTGCTTTATTGCACCACTCTTTTGATATTTTGAGCAAAAAACAATGTTTTTGCATTACTTCTTCTGTTTGTTTCATTTTTGTATTTAGACCAGTGTGCATGCACATATATCATGTTAAATATTTTGAATTATTTCCTTCTGGCTTCTATGGATGTAAGATGCACAACTTGCTGGGACTATTTCACAAGGATGTTCATCAACTGATTATCACTTCCTAAATTCGGAGAAGTTTATACACTTAATCATCTGTTGGTATGTTTTTGTGTACCACTATTTGATGAGTTAGGACATGAGGTGAACTTCCTTATGTTTTCATGGCAGTAGGCCACACCTACTTCTCTAACCACTTGGTTCCCTCCTGCCTTTCGATCTTACATCACATGAGTCATGTTAAACCCTTATGCCGTTCTTAATTTCATGGGGAATAACATAATTGATATTATTTTAAGGCAGTAGGCCACACCTATTTTACTTTCATCCTTCAATCATTTATTATGATTCTAGAGGATACCCATCGATTTATTATGTATAGAGTTCGTCAATCAATTAAGTAGTTTTTTTGCCTACCTTAGGCTCTCCAAACGCCACCGCTGTGTGTTTTAACAAAGCTTTCGAAACTCTACACTTTTTATCACGACCCATATCTTCTGCTCTTCAGCATACAATTTAATGGTCAAATTTTCACAGTCATAAGTCAATATGGATTTCTAGAAGCGCCTATTTATCTACACATTCGTAATAGGAGTTGGACGAAAGGCTAATTAGTTACTACGGGATGAAAAATATCATACTTGAAGTAAAATATTTAGGGACGATTTTTCATACATGGTCATAATAAACAATACTATTTACTGTCATGTTTGATATTCGTAACATAAATGTTCACAAACTATTAGAAGTTACTATTATGAAACGGTTTGTCAAGACAATTTGAAGTTACTACATATAATTACTCAACCTTTTTCGAAACTTCTATATATATTAGTAATGGAATTTAGAGAAGTTTATGTGTGTCACATAGAAATTCTAATGTTCTATAGTTTGAGTCTTAGAATTGCCTCACGATATCATTCTAGATATATTAGCATACACGAGAAATAATTTGGAAATGGAAATAAAATTGCAAGAATATCTAGAATTTTTATTGTTCAATTTTCTTTGAGAAGTTACAAGTATAAAAAGTCATTCCCTATACATCAGAAAAACAAGCAATATATTCGGCGTCTCTATGTCCTTCCCAAATGAGACCAATAAACAATGATTATGGAAACTATTCACACATGATTGTATCTTCATATTAGAGAACTTTTAGCAATATAGCGTGATTCTATGTCATTAGCATTTTAGTTTGGTGATGTTATATGATGATTTCATTTAGCTTATATGCATACATCTTTATGAAAATCACTGTGACTCCACAAGCATATTCTTAGAGTATCTATCAAGTATAGTGGTCCATATATAAAAAAGGCATATTCTTTCAAAATACAGATTGATAGAAAATTTTAGATCACCAGCCCGTGCGAATGCACGGGTTGACGACTAGTTGTATCTAATATACAACTAAATGTCTGTATTAACTAAATATTTTTTATATAATATATGGGTAGATATTTCAATGGTTTTATTTACATAATATTGAAACGCAAATATATTAGTACATAATTATGTTTCTAAAATCTGCTATAAAAATAGCTTGTGCAAAATGGGCTGCAATATCGGCAGCCCATTTAAGCTCCACACGTGTCTTTAGCTAAATATTTAGGAGGTTATTATCAGTATAGAAAATATCAATGTCTAGGGTGGATTGGTTGATAGGTTTGTTTTGGTAGCCCGTAGTCGCGGGTTTGAAACCTGCCTGAAATCTTTTTTTGTAAATATAGACAGGCAGGACCCGTCCATAGGGTCTTTTTTTTGTTAAAAATATGTATTTTGAGGGGGGTTTTCAAGAAAAAGAAAATTCTTCCTGCTTCACTCGCTGACAGTGAACCGACACACATAGTCAGCACGGATTCTGTATACTCCCCCTGTTCCTAAATATAAGTCTTTTTAGATATTCTAACAAAGGACTACATACGGAGCAAAAAAAGTGAATCTACATTTTAAAATATGTCTACATACATCAGTATGTTGTAGTCCATTTGAAACCTCTAAAAAGACTTATATTTAGAAACGGAGGAAGTACAAAAAGGGACAAACACTGTATTGGCACGCTCGAGCCACATTTTTGCACCATTTCGATGTACACTACAACTTCTAGCATCAAAGTGATCATTTAGGCCAAATTCTAGCACCATCAGTGTAATTGACTCTTGCTAATTATTCTTATAGGTAGCTTTTTTTGCGGGAAAACTTTCAATCTATGCTTATAGGTAGTTGACACACATGTTATGAACAATTACTTACAGTTAAAAGAGATATGGGGATTGTGAAACAATACTCAGTATATGTAATACCACATGGTAGAGAGATGAAGAAAATAATTGAAGGAAAACAGTTTTTTGCCCAGATCTTAAAATGGTAAATATGCAACTTTATCTGCTTGGAAGACACTGATCTCTTCTTCATTAGATAAAAATAGATTCACAATTGTGGGGCAGTCACAATCCAAGACAGATCTTGCTCGTACAGATTTGGTACTTTTCTTACCTCAACTTTACGTAGTACATAGTTGAATTACAACATTGCAGTTCCCTAAAATCGTGGGGCAATCACAAACTCACAATCCAAACAAAACTTGCACGTAGTACATATTTGGTAAGCCTCTTACGTAGGAATAAGAGTTTCCTTCCGTTTTCTGTTCGATTGAATAAAAGGAAGCAACAGCGTGGGATGGCGCGTGATAATTGGATCAAATTGTTTAGTCGGGAAACGACAGCGTGGAGTTAGTCATGGGATGGGATCGAATTCCGTTTCTCTCGTTCTTTCTCTTTTCTGTTCGACTGAATAAGTGAATAGTAGGAAAAGAAAAAACGGCAGCAGTCTTCTTCTACCTATTGCCCCTGTCTCTGTGTCAATTGACTGAATTACACTTGATTCCGGTGAACAACGTCGGGGCAGGGCATGGCCGGGGGGCTGAGGAACGATCTGCAGCTTCGATCCGCTCGGTCGGAAAAATCCCAAACTGGTGGGGAGGAAAAGGATAGTGGTGTGGCCAGCAACAGAGGATCTCGCGGCGGCAGCACCAGAAGGACAGTGGCTCTTGCTCACGCCCTCCTCGACACCATGGTGAAGTAATTGTCGCTAGCGGGAGGTTGTGGAGGAGAAGCACGCGGTGTCTATGAAGTGTGATCTAGAGACTCCCATCGCATGTGCCACTCGTGAGATAGGAACCCGGCGCATGGAGGGCCGAAGCCTAGGAGCTGTGGTAGCGGAGGAGGTAGAGTAGGGATGGAAAGGGGCGGGCTGCTGGAGCCTGGAGGTGCGCGTGAGAAGGGGAGACATGCGAACGAACAGCCAACGACCTACATACTGCTCCTTTAGTAATAGAGATTAAAGATAAAGAAAATGTTAGGGCGGATACTCTTCCCGGCAACTGCATGATAGTTACTCAATTTGAATTAAATGTTACTGGTTTTGAGCACATGAAATATTTCTATGCGCATGATCCTTCGTTTGCGATTACTTATGCCAAATATCAACCTAACACCTGTTGGGAGTAATATTTATCAAGGACGATTATCTTATGTGGGCTAACAAACTTTGTGTACCCGAGTTTTCACTTCATTTTTTTGCTTTTGCCAGAGGCTCGCGGTTGGGAAATTATGAGACATTTCGGCCGCGACAAGACCTTGCGACCCTCTCCATCAAATACTATTGGCCAAAGATGTTTTGTGATGTCGCGCGCTACACCAACCGGTGCTCTACATGTCATAAAGCTAAGTCAGAATCTCAATCCCATGGTCTATATGCCACTTCCCATTCTGTATCAAACATGGGAAGCCATTAGTATGGATTTTGTTCTTGGATTGCTTGGAACAAAAAAGGGCAAAGATTATGTATTTGTTCTTGTAGACCGTTTTTCTAAAATGATGCATTTTATCCCACGCAACAAGATAGACGATGCTTCACATAGTGCAAATATCTTTTGTAGGGAAATCTTGAGGTTGCATGGAGTACCCAAGACGATCATGTCGGACCGCGACGTCAAGTTCCTAAAGTACTTTTGAAAGACATTATGTGCCAAGCTCGGAATCAAGCTACTCTTCTCTTTGGCATATCATCCACAGACCAACGGTCAAAGGGATGTCATCAACCGACGCTCTCTACGCTTCTTCGTGTATTGATCAAGAAGAACATTAAGGAGTGGTAAGAATGCTTACCCATCATCAAGTACGCCTACAATCGAGCACGGCACTCTACCACCGATAAGTCCCCCTTCGAGGTGGTCTATGGCTTAAACCCATTGTCTCCATTGGACATTCTTCCGCTATGTCTACAAGAACGAGTGCACATGGACGGCAACACAAGGACAAGTTACGTCAAGAAGATGTATGAAGATACAAACAACACAATTGAGCGCCAAGTACATCGCCTCGCCACCAAGCTAAACATCAACAAACACCCCATGATGTTCAACCCCAGCGATCTCATATGCCTACACCTTCGCAAAGACCGTTTCCTTGCCA